>NW_026694542.1:3127500-3370000 GCF_021218885.2 Marmota monax | reverse complement strand
ATATATTAATACCAGGGACTTCAGAGGAGGCTAAAGCAGGACGATCAGGACCAGCCTCAACAACTAAGCAAAAACCTGTTTCCAAATAAAAAGTAAAACAGGATAGGAAATAGCTTACTGGTCGAGTGCCCCTGGGTTCAATCACCAGTACCAAAAATAAGGAGGAGGGACCAAGATGATGGCTCATGCCTATAATCCCAGCAGCTCAGGAGGCTGAGTTCAAAGTCAGCCTCAGCAATTTAGTGAGGCCTTAAACAACTTAGCAACACTCTGTCTCAAAATAAAATATAAAAGGGGCCAAGGATGTGGCTAAGTGGTTACGTACCCCTGGGTTTAATCCTCCGTACTAAAGGAAAAAAAAGAAGAACAACCTTAATTGAACAACAGAGAAAATGGATAAGGAAAAAAAAATGAATAGAACTTCATAAACCTATGGAACAATAAAACAAAAAAATCAATATTGGTAACACGGGAGCGTTAGAAGGAGAAGAGAAAGACAATAGGGATATTGTCTTTCTAAGGGATATTATCTTCTAAGTGTGTGTGTGTGTGTGTGTGTGTGTGTGTGTTACTGGGGATTGAACTCAGGGCCTTATGCATGTGAGGCAAGCACTCTACCAACTGAGCTGTATCCCTAGCCTCACTAAGAAGATATTTGGGAAAAAAAAATAATAGCTTTTATACCTCCTTTCTAGATTTCCAGGAAACAAAATGATTTAAAAAACATTCCAGTCTCTTTAACTTCTACAGACATGTAAGAAGTAAAGAGGAACAACAGGACTAGTTTCTTCCCCTGGTTCTGCATTCACTCATGGTATGATATTAGCTAAGCCTTTTCATTACTATAGTTTATGAGGTTTTCATTTATTCATTTGTAAATTTAGTTAGGGGTAGAGGGAAGTTGATGAAGACAATCCCTAGGGTCTCTTCTAGCCCTTTGGATTAATTGTAACTTGTTTTATTTTTTTTAAATAGTTTTCAGAGACCTAGAGGGTGCACTTTCCTAGATCCTTCCTGTTCAGTTCTTGTCTTCCCTTTGGTTATGAATTCAGATATAAAATTTTAGGCCAATAAGATCAGGGCCACTGAGGAGCCTTGGACTTCACTCCCTATACATAAACACCCTGGTTCTCATAATTCCCAAGTAAACACACTTCCATTTCAACTTTACTTCTCAAGGCATTTCTTCTTCTACCATATCCTATGTATCTAGATCATTTCAAACACAAACCACAAACATTTTGATGTTTATGTCCAGTACTTAAACACCACCCTAACATTCTTAATGAGAAAAAAATATTGCCCATTTTTATGCACATAATGTCAAAATTCTCATCTGCATTAGAGTTACTGGAAGAAGGTAGGAAATCACACTTCTACTCCATTTTACTATTTTAAACACTGAAGAATAGGACAATCTCAGGAAATCATGTTGAGGTCCTTGGATAAATGAAAATGCACTCAACATTGAAGACAATTATTATCCCATTTGGAAGCCCTCTGTCTCCTTGTCTATAAGAGAGTTTCTGTCTGCACTGAATTTCAGCGTGTCTACAAGCTGCCAGGGCCTTGCATTAAGTATTTCCTGTCATCTGTGCTTGCCAGAGATTAGTTTGCAGACATTTTGCAAAAAGCATGCATAATACATACTGCTGAATACAATATTTATCATAAAACGGCTTTGGTGATTGAAAAGCATTACACAGCAGCATCATCTATTGTGTGATTTTCTTTCTATCAGTGTACCCTAAGTAGGCAATGCATCCCCACCCCCCACACACACACACCATGGAGTCACATCTACTCTAACTCCAAAGCCAAGACTGGGAGTTGGCTCCATTTTGCAAGAGCATCATGGTGCTCCCTGAAGGCACTTGTGTGGTATGCTATGAGAAAAAACTAAAGGAACAAAAAAAGATACCTAATTATTTTCTCCTGCTGCCCATTTCAATTGAAAGCTCACTTCTTTCTCATGGCCATGTGCTAGAATCAGGGGAAGAGACACACTTAGTTACAAGGAACATTAAGCAGCACCTCATCTTCCTTTTTCCAATATACATGCTCCTGGGATAATAAGATTTTGAACAAATTACTCTCTTTATTTCATGAGTGCCATGAATTCTGGCAGGGTTTACTTTGACAGCTATTTTAACAGCACTATTAACTCTAAAATCTGTCAGACCAAGTTTGTCTCCCCTCCACTAATGACATTCTTACCTAGAGTCAAAGTAGGCTTTAGGAGACGGAAGGAGATTCTGGAACCAAACCAGCCAGGGAAGCTGAAGCGGTCTCAGGGGAAGGCCAGTGGATCAACAGCAAAGGCCTCATTCTGTGTTACTAAAGCTTTCTCTACTTTGACTTAATGTTATGGTTTTCTTCTCTGAGTTTCTTTCCACAGAATTGAAGCCAGATTTACAGATAGGTAGTTAGTGTAGTTAGGTAAATCGGGTCTAATATGGAGTAAGATAAATAAAATGGAGGCCATTATAGAGAATGGAGTCCAGGAAACCAGAGCAGCACTTGGGGAAATTGAAATGTTAATGTCCCCAAGGCCTGGAACCCATCTTCCAACTGTTAATGAAACAGCTCCCAACAAACAGGGAAGTGCTAAACCTCCCCAGGCCCTTCCTGCCCAGATTACTCCTTCAGCCCATGGATCCCCCACCTTTTGAGCCTTCCTACCTGCATTCTATCACTGCAAGACAAAGGGAAACAAAGGACAGGAGTGTGGGAAAGCTGAAAGACGACCTTAGCTATAAAAAAGGACAGACCTCCCCCTTCCCAGATTCCGCCTTTGGGTCCCCTTCTTCCTCAGGGGAGAAGTCTTTTCTGCTTTTCTTTAATAAAGCTTCTACTTTCCACTGTAAACTTGGGAAGAAAGGATTCACTGTTAAACAGCGGTAACAGTATTTTTCTTGGTGTGAAGCACTCCCTGTTCCTTTTCTCTGTTACCCTTTTGTGGAGGTTAGTGTGTGCTTGTAACCACATCAAATTTGAGAAGGGAAGGGAACCCAGAAAGGACATGTTATCTCAAGATCGATTTTAAAGAAGCAGGCATGAGTTGGGTACCAGTGAGGAAAAGGGAAGGACATTCAGGAGTAAATGCACAATAATTTTTTTTTTCCTAAAACATTAGTGGAAAGTCTCACTAGAAAAAAAAAAGAAAAAATATATACACATAAATATATATACATACACATATAAACACATATATATGTATGCACACACATATACATATATACACATCTATAACTATAGTGTTGTGTAGACTCCTTATCGTATGTCCATTCCCCAAGCCATAAACAGAAATATCTCTATATTGGCAAATATTTCCTCATTTATTTAATACACCCCCCCTTGAAAAAAAAGTACAACACTGTAACATTTGATCACCAAATCGGTGCATTTAGGCTGTATCTAGTTTCCACTAGTGTAAACAACACTATACATAATTACTTGGTTCCATAGAATAGATGTGTAAAAGCTATAGATCAAGGAGCATGTAAATATTGCCCTCTAAGATTGTAAATTAGTACAATCACTATGGAAATCAGTATGGAGGTTCTTCAAAAGACTAAGAATGGAACCACCTATTACCAGATTTATGCTAGAGATTAAAGTCAGCCTACTATGCATACCCCTGCTCATAGCAGCACAATTCACAGTAGACAAACTATGGAACCAACCTAGGTGTCTGTCACTGTGAAACAGTGGTCCACTTCACCTTTTGAATATAGCATATAGCTTTGAGGCTTATTTTTGGGTACCTGTTTTCCTTTTCCTCTTCCCCCCTCTTAAACCTCCTTAACCTGGGGGCAGGGAACTAGATTACCAGGAGTTACTGTGGGCCACAGGAAGGAGATGTCTGCCTGAGGACCTAGGAAGTGATTATCTCTCAAATTACCAAGGGAATCCTAACACTGCATCAGGGCACCCTGGGGCCCCTGGTTAGGACACACCTGGAATGTGGCCTTTAAATAGCTCCTTTAAAAGCCCTTTGTTTTCCCAGCTACACAGAACCACAGCATCAGGGTCAGGAGTCTCCCCTGTTTCTCCTTTGCTAGCAACGCAATAAAATTTCTTTTTCCTTTCTCTCAAAACCTGTGTCCTGTGCATTAATTGACACTGGGGACAAGGACTGAGCTTATGGTTACAAATGGATGAACGGATAAAGAAAATGTGATATATATATATACACACACACACACACACAATGGAATTTTACTCAGCCATAAAGAAAAATTAAGTTATGTCATTTGAAGGAAAATGGATAGAACTGGAGAACATTATGTTGAACAAAACAAGCCAAACTCAGAAGGTCAAGGGTCATATGTTTTCTCTCATATGTAGAAGCTAGACAAGAAAAAGAAACAGAAAGGTGGTATCTCATGAAAATCAAAGGGAGATCAGTAGAGTAAAGGAAAAGGACCAGAGGAAGGGATAAGAGAAAAGGAAATACTGAGGAATGATATTGACTAAATTGCATTGTTATATTGTTATGCCACATTCATGGGATCCCAATAGACCTCCAGGAGCCGAATCCGATGCAATCACAAAAGAGTATTTATTGCAAGCTGGAGCCTGGACTCACAACCATTTCCAATGCAGCGGCCCCAAGGAGTGAGTCTCAGTCCTTTTTTCAGTGAGATTTTATAGGTTTAGGGGGGATGCTTTATGCATAACATCACACAGCAAATCATTCCACCGCGGGAAAATCAAACAATTCTTAACATTGATTAGCACATTCACTGGCTGGAACAAAGTGGGTAGGGGTGATTGGTTAATATAAGAGGGGGATTCCTTTGAACTGATTGGTTTAAGCCAAGAGGGGTATGTGCTAAACTACATGGTTTCCCAACATGTTATCAACCACCATAAACTACTGGGGGGTCATCTGACATCCCAGGTATTTTCCCTGTCTCATGCTGATTGGTGGTTGCTAGGGGGTTACTATGGGTATTCACCTAGCCTAACTGAGTCAGGGACACCTGGTGCTGCAGATCTGTCCTGTTATTTGCAGAGAAACAACTCAGCAGGGTGGGTAAGTGCCTAGAAAGGCTCTATGGATTTTTCTAAGGACAAGAGTCACTCCCCCTTCCCTAGGACAGGCCTTGAGGTAGAAGCTGCTGTTATTTATTTTCAAAAATGGAGTCACATCAGTTTCTCAATACTATGTAAGCAGGACTATGTAACAACAAATCCCACCTTTATGACTGCAATGTACAAAGAAAACAATGTGAAAAGAAAAAAAAATTGTCCTCCAAAAGTTGAACAATCACCCACACACATTGTAAGAAGGATGTAAAAGAATGCTTACTTCCCAACATCTATGTCCACACTGAGCTAATTCACTTTTAATTTCAATATTCAGTTCTAAAATATGACACTTCTTTGTTGTTTCAACTTATATTTCTTTGTTCATAAGTGAAAGTAAACATTTTATTCAATGTTTATAGGCCTGTAGCATTTTTTAATGTGTGGGCATGCATTAAATACTTGTGCTGTTTTTCACCAATTTTTTTCCACTAAGGTATTAACCTTTGTTTTTTTTAGTGTTGTACCCATTTTTTTGTCTGCTAAGGATAAGAACCTTAGTCACGTAATAGGCAAATATTTTTGTCAGTTTGTCAATTACTTTTTTATTCTGCTATGATGAATTTGCCATTTAGGCTTTTAAAAATTAGATAAAACTATTTTGTGATCTAGTCTTTGAGTGTTTCTCATTTTAGCCTTTCCCAGTTATGATTACAGACAGCCCTTGACTTTCTCATGTGCAATTTTCTCAGGAGCTGGAGTTTCCTACATTATACTGTTGTCCTTAAACCATCTCTATTGGCATCAGATCAATATTGGCATCAAATCAATACTGGCATCAGATTCACCATTTTTAGGTTGGGAGTCATTTTATCTAGAGGTTCTAAAGTTTCGATTCTGTGGCAAAGCTGCTTAACTGCCCCCTAAGAACATGTGCCTGCTGTCAACCCCACCCCAGCTTAAACAGTTTACAATCAACTCCACCCCAGCTTAAACCCCTAAGCAGTTTAGGATATTCCTCTTGTGGGCTACAAAGTTGCTCTGAGTGCCCACAGGCTACTGCTCTCCTCTCAGGGACAGCTTTGTTGGTATGCCACTGGTTACTAACAATACATCTCTTGTGCGACATTCCAGTGTGCTGTATGGTCCTTGGACTTTGCGTGAACTCTACAGGAGTCCTTTCAATCTCACCAAGGATGAATTCAGAGGCTCACACATTAGATCACAAGACTTATGATACATTTGCATTCCCTATTAGCCAAGGTCAACTCCAATAGATAGCTATCTTTAGTCCTGCTCAGTGTTTGTGCAATTGTTAATTTGCACTGTGTGCCTTTACAAAAACTGGTCCTAAAAGGCACTCCCCGCCCCCCACCCCACACTCTATTTCAATATTGTCCTCCTGTCTTAGTTAAAGTATGGAATGCTACTTGCTATTCAAAACAATCCCAAAATACCGCAAGGAAGTTTATTTCTTGTTCACATTCCAGAACAATAAAATTGTCCTGGGTGGCTCTGCTTAAAGTGGTCACACACTGTGAGACTTTGTTTTCTCAGTGTCATTTGCTTATAGTCTCATGGACAAGAGAATGAAACAGTAGGGAAGACCCCATGGATACTATGTGGTCAGGTCTTTATGCTGTCTCCATCAATTCCTCCCAGAGCACAGTCCCAAATTCCCTCCCTGATGCAAAAAAAAAAAAGGCTAAAAAACGTTGACTTCCTTCATGACCTAGGAAAGGAACAGGACCAGTACACATCTAGTCCATCTCTACCACACCTCCCAACTATATCACGTCTATTGTTTGACATTCATACATCTTAATTGTATAGACATGTTGTACATATGCATTATTAATGAAAATGTGACATATGGACAAAACTATCTGGATAAAAGAATTTACCCTCTTCTGGTTCTCCTATGGTTTTTTAAAAATATTATGTACTTAATCTATCCAGAACTTGTTCTTATATACAAATGTGCATATAATGCAAAATAGGCATCTACTTCAGTTTGTTTGAAAAAAAATAACAATTTATAGAATAATCCTTTGGGCCAATCATAGCCTTATTTTGATTTGATTATTTCTATAAAGAACCTATCTCCAAATAAGCTTTACATTCTGAGATACTCAGGTTTGGGTTTTAAACATGAATTTGGGTGGGGACACAATTCAACCAGAACAAAGCTTTTAATGAGGTTTAGAGAATGAGGGTCCAAAATGAGGGTTCCATAGACCAATGGGGATGTCTGTGATTTGAACTTCATGCTGTGCCAAAGAAGGGAACACCTGGACTTTCTGCCCACCTGTATAGACATGGGCTGAAGGGGCAGAGGAGTGGTCAGGCTTCACTATTTATTGGCATGAGGTTATTACATGAATCCAAATTACTATAGCTTTAAAAACTTTGCCGATAAAGGAAATGTGCACTTAATTTTCCTTTTCAAACTTTGGAAATATTTTTATGCGTCTAATGCATTTACTCTTATATAAAACATAAGATAGCCAAAACCCGTCACAATTCTTAAGCACAACTTTTTAATTTGATTGGAAGAGCCATGTACATACATACACATGGAGAACTGTCAGTTTAAGAACTATTGGTCTTCCCATTCGGAATCATGGTACTTTCTTTAATTTGTTCAACTTGTCTTTAGGCACTGGCGATAAGCAATCACCAAGATGGTCTCCAATGTTCCTTGTGTCCCTATGTTCATGCCTACACGGAGTGTTTGCCAGCATTGTTTTCTGGGTTATTCTGAGTGACTCCCCAAGAACAGCAGAAATGACAGTATGTGACAGCCAAGACTTTGTCCTTGTTCCCTCTTGGATTGCTCATGCTGGGAGAAGCCAGTTACCATGTTGTGATGGAGCCAGAATTAAAGACAGGAAGTCATTATAGATAGGTAAATCAGGTCAGATCAGATTAAGGAAGTCAATTTGGGTTGGAGACCAGTCCCTGCAGGATTGAAATGTTAGTGCCTTCAGAGCCCTTCCTCCACCCTAATCCAGATAACCTGCCCCTGTTCCAACCTAAGGTAACCTGTTCCAGGAATAGTCCCTCTCTGTAGGGAATTGTAAAAGTTGTTTATTAAAGCATCCAGGGACCCCTTCCTCTGGCTGGATCATTCCACCTTGGCCCCTCCTATCCATCTGCTTCTTACCTTTTGGCCATCCTACCTAGGCCTAGTTAAGAAAAAGAGAGAGAAGGGGGAAGAGAGCAGGAGAACAAAGAGAATTTAGGATATATAAAAGAGGCAGAATGCTCTCACTTTGGAGGATACCAGGATACCAGCTATGGCCCCCTTCTCCCTCCAAGAAGTCTGTATTACCCCTTTTTTAAATAAACCCTGCTTTATATGCTTGCTTCTCTCATGTTATACTTCAGCATGTGAGGAAGCAGGACTCATCATCAGTAACCGTTATCAGTGGGATTACTCCAGTAGCCCTATGGAGGGGTCCAGTTAATGAGGAACCGTTGACATTCTTCCTGTCATGAGCCAGACCCACTTGCCACCATGCAAATGAACCATCTTCAAGTTGCATCATTCAACCCCAGTGAATTCTTCATATGACTAGTACCCTAACCAATATCCTAACTGCAGCCTCCTAAGAAACTCCCAGATAAATCATCCAGGTGGGTTCAAATTCTTTGACCCTCAGAAAGTATGTCAAATAACTGGTCTAGCTGGAAGAAACTTTCCAGGGCCTAGCTCTTGAACCACCAAGAGTGCTAAAGAAAGGAAGGTTTGGTGGCAAGAGGCAACAAGCTGATCACTAGCACACACTCTGAAATGCAATGAAATGCAGAATAGTAAGGATGCTAAAAAAGAGCTTTGGTGAAAACAAAAGAAATCCGAGCTTGGCTGGCCTCAGATTCTACCTTCACCCGGGAATTCAATAGCATTCAACTCTGATTCTCCATCATGATCCTCAGCAAGTCTCCACATGCCAGTATTTTCAATTTATGGACAAAGATTCTAGTGGGTCAAAGGATGAGCACAAAATAGTTCTTTTTCTGGCCTTCACAATCTGAAATTCTTTGGCTGAAAGGGAAGCAACGAAGTTCAGGGTCCCTGAGAGACTAAAATTCTCTGAAAATAAAGGCTCTCTTCAAATACCAAATTATTTTTACCACAAATTCCATTTTCTTTTCATCTCATTTCATTCTGATAGATTAAATACATCGGCATAGATCCAATAAAGGAGGGAATAATAATGAATTTTGACCCATGGGGTGCAACCCAGAGTCCATCCTCTCCCACTTGGCAAGCTACTGACATGCAGGGAGAAAAAACAACCAGTAGTTTCTACTCTGGTTTAGAGAAAGCACTCTGGATGTATATTCTCCCTGCAGGATATAAGTCTATGATCAGAACTGCTTTGGGGAACAAATGCTTGCTTCTTTCTTACTTCTGTTTGAGTTTTCTGCATAATAAGCAATCTAATCAGCTCAGCACCACAAGAATGCTTCAGATATTTGCATATCAGCACTACTTGTCTCCTTTTTTTCTTATTAAAATTGGCATCTACCATGTCACAACAGGGGACTACAGAGCAAAGCTCCCTGGCCCTACAGCAACACATGTACAGCCTCTTGTTCCGGTAGCCTAAACTCTAACCTGATCTCTGCCTCTTGTCCTTAATACCTTAATTTTATCAGCAAAAGAAAATCCATCCCCTTTCTTCCCTATCCAAAATAAATCTAGAGAAAGGTATATTTTGCTGCTGTTCATGAAACTTCTTAAATAAAAATTATTCAACAAGAAAGAAAATAATCTCCCTTTTGCATGATAAACTTTGAGGGGATAGGGAAAAAATGAGACCATCCACATAATTGCAATGGTGATGTGACACTAGGAGAATTTGTTACTATGTTTGTACACCATGAAGGAAACTGTGCATATCAATAAATTAGATACTAGGTTAGAAGTACCTCTAAAAAATCATCATCTGCTTGCAGTTTATTTGCAAAATAAAAGCAAGCAATCAATGGGACTTAGTTATCATGCAGTTGTCTCCCTTAGCAACTAGTTTCCAGGTGTAACAACTCGGCATTACTATTAAACATTGAATTAAACTATTGGTTTTAAAAATTCTCATGTGTAAAGTATGAGAGACTTCCTTCTGTTCATAAATTTCATTTTCTCTCATGACCTGCCTTGCACTTAGGTATAGCCACGTGAGCAGTTTCCATCAAGGAAATGTGACCCAAAGCGATTTCTGTGATTCATGGCACAAAGATTTTTAGAAGTGGTTGAACCCCCCTTAAGATTTCCTTCTCTTTCTATCAACTGAATGCAGAAAACAGCATGGTCATGTGACTTGCAGAATGGTGGACCACAATTTGGAAGGAGCTATGTCTCTGAATCATCACCTAAGAAGGATATCCTGCTGACCAAGCATACTTACTTTGGTCTGTCTCATAAGAAAAAAATAAATGATTGGTTTTGAGCCATGATAGACTGTTGGAATCTGATTATTTTGTATTTCTTTGTACATTATCAAAATTGAAGAATAATATTGAGGCCAGTTAAAAAGTTTGAGAATCTTTTTTTTTTTTTTTCCTGAATACTATTTTATTCTAGCCAAGTGATCTAATCTTTCTGGTCCTAATTTTGTTGTACAAGAGTGTAGATTTATTAGGCATGCCCACAGAAACCAACTTCAGAATCATTTAAAGTACACTTTTAAAATATGGCCCAAAAGTTGTTGCATCAAAGAAAATAAATATTTCATGTGTTGAGGCAGCTTTAGGATGCAACAGATGACACTTACAATTCTGATTACATTTGGGCTTTTGGCACATGCCAGTGTTTCCCCTCTGACACTTATTCAAAGTGACTAGTGACCTACAAAACCACCAAAATATCCGTCAAAGCTCTGAAACATCATGTTTCAAACTATAACCCCGTTATGGCAACCTGAATGATGCTTTCAAAATTCAGCATCTTTCACAGAATTAAGCACTATGTTTCATGCTCAGCACATATTTATTGAATTTAATTCTTCAGTTAGTAAGAAGCATCCATTTTTCGTAAGATTTGATAGCTGAAAATGATCAGCACTTTCAAATGTGCTTTGTACTTTCCATAGACACTTCGTGTTCTTGTTGTGCTCGAATTCGGGACCCCCAAAGACCACCAGAGACCCAAGATCGATGTAAGCAGCAAAGAGGTGTTTATTGCGAGCTAGCTAGGTCCTCTGCACGCACACACAGCAACTGGTGACGCTGAGAGGCCCCGAGCCCAGGGTTTGCAGCAGTTTTATACATTTTTTGGAGAGGGCAGGGACTTCACATACATCATAGCCTCTTTTAGCAAATCATCACACACCGCGGGAAAATCAAATAACAACTCTAAATCATGATTAGCACATTCATTGGCGGGAACAAGTTGGGTAGGTGTCGCGACCCCTTGCCCGCAAGGAAGATGCAACTCGGGAATCTTCTTTCAACAGTTTATTCAGGCCCTTGATATTTCTTCTTCTTACTCTCGGATGCCCCTCCCAGCCTTAATAAAGCATCCCAAGCCCCAATGCAAAGCTGACGCGTGGAGCTTTCTCACAGGGTGGTGAAAAATCATGTGCCAACTTTCCTAGATAAGGAGTTGTTTGTCACAGACCACAGCGGAGCCAGCGTCATCTTATAATGGCGACCATAGTCTGCAGAAACGGCAGAAGCGGCTCACCACAGGTAGGGGTAATTGGTTTAAGCCATGAGGGGAGTACTTGCTGAACTACATGGTTTCCCAACTTGTTATCAACCACCATAAACTACTGGGAGGGTCATCTGGCATCCCAGGTATTTCCCTGTCTCATGCTGATTGGTGTCTGCTAGGGGGTTACTATGGATCCCCACCTAGCCTGACTGAGTTAGGGACACCTGGCGCAGCAGATCTCTCCTGTTATTTGTAGATAAACAACTTAGCAGGGTGGGAATGTGCCTAGGAGTGCTCTGTGGGTTTTTCCAAGGACAAAGGCCATGTCCCTTCCTTGGACAGGCTTTCCTCTGAGATAGAGGCTGGTTTTTCAGTTCTCTTATAGCTTTGCTAGTGTGGTAACTGAGAAACTGATGTGACTCCATTTTTGAGAAACCAACCTCTACATCAGAGCAAAGCCTGACCAAAGGGTGTGTGTGTGTGTGTGAGACCCTTGTCCTTGGAAAAACCCATTGAGCATTCCTAGGCACATAGCCACCCTGCTGAGTTATTTGTAAATAACTGCAGTGCCAGGTGTCCTGAAAAGACCAAATAATGTTTGAGTCCTAATGCCTGACCCTGAAGACCCATAGCAACCCCCTAGCAAACACCAATCAGCATGAGACAGGGAAAATACTTGGAATGCCAGGTGACCACCCCCTACCCCAGTATGTTAGGAAACCATGTAGTTTAGGACATACACCCCTCAGGGATTCAACCAATCAGTTCTACCTCTTGTACTAACCAATCACCCCTACCCAACTTGTTCCCGCCAGTGAATGTGCTAATCGATGCTAAGAATTGTTGTTTGATTTTCCTGCAGTATGAAATGATTTGTTATGTGATGTTGTGACACACAGAGTATCCCCCTAAAACTTATAAAATCTCACTGAACAAAGGACCAGGACTCACTCCTTGGGACCGTTGTATCGAAAAGGGTTGTGAGTCCAGGCTGGAGCGTGCAATAAAGACTCTTGAGTGCTTAAATCAGATTCAACTCCTGGTGGTCTTTCGGGGTCCCCCAAATCCAGCATTACAGCAACCATTGGCTTTTCTCAAACCTCATGACCTTATTTCTTTCTTTCTTTAGGTTTGTTGTTGTTATTGTTTTGTTTTTCCAAAAATTAAATATATTTTTTGCTAATAGCCACTCTGCATGATATTAATGGCATCCTTCCTTCCATCTCAACATGTTTTTCTATTTTGGTCACTGTTCCCTCTTCCTTTTCTTATAGTTTTTATGTCACTAGAAGAAAATACCATAGACTGGGTGACTGATGAACATCAGAAATTTCTTTCCTACTGTTCTAGTGGCTACAAGTCCTAGATTAGTGTTCCCACAAATTCAACATTGGATGAGTGCCTGATTCATAGGTGACTATTTTTTTGCCATAAACTCACAGGATGAAAGGAGAAAAGGTGAAGGCCTACCTAGGGGAACTCTTACAAGGCACTCATTCCATTCATGAGGGTCCTGCCTCCTGACCTAATTACCTCCCCAAACTTCTAACTCATAATGATACCACCAGTTATCGGTGACAAGTTCTGCTTCTTCACATGCTGAAGGATAACATTAGAGAAGCAAGCCTATAAACAGGGTTTATTTTCAAAGGGGCAACGCAGACTTCTCCCAGGAGGGAGAAGGGGACCCAAAGGCAGAATCCATGGGATGAGGAAGTCCCATCCCTTTTATACATCAAAGTTTCCTTTGTTCTTTTACATTCTTCTCCCTTATCTTGTTCATTTTTCCCCATGCTATATGTGTGATCCGGGACAGGCCAACAGGTGGAAAAACAGGTGGGCTGGAGGGGCCAAGGTGGAGTGATCTGGGCTAGAAGAGGACCCAGGGTGCATTAATTAACAACTTTCACAACTCCCAGTAGAGAGGGACAATTCCTGGGACAGATTACTTTAACAACAGATTGGAGCAGGGGCAAGTCAAAGTAATAAGGGTGGAGAAAGGGCTCTGAAGGCATTAACATCTCCATCCCTCAATGGCAGTCTCCAGACTTGTTTTCTTCACTCTGACCAATTTATCTATCTCACTGACTGCTTGTCTTTAATTCTGGCTTCAATAGTATTACCCTGGCAGTTAAGGTTTTTGAAATATTAAAAGTTCAGACCACAGTCTTTCCTATGAAAGTGTTTTTTCTTTATTACTGTTTTGTGTCTGAGCTGGTAATGTCTGAATTTTTGTCTGTGCTGATGTCCATTTTCCTAAGATCTTTTTTTAGAGGGAAGTACAGGGGATTGAACTCCAGGGCACTCGACCACTGAGCCACATCCCAGCCCTGTTTTGTATTTTATTTAGAGACAGGGTCTCACTGAGTTGCCTAGCACCATTTTCCTAAGATCTTAAGTGCCTATTATCAATTGCTTAAATAATGCAAGCACTTCAATTTCAACATGTCAATATCTTTTCTTCCTTCCAACTAGATATTCATTCCCCATGATACTTCTTTCAATTAGTCAGTTGCACGAACATTCTGCCAGTTTTGAAGCCTTTGCGTAATCACTGAATTAGCTGCCTTCATTTTCTATATTCAATTTGTTGCCAACTCTTTTTAGTATTCTTGCAAAGTGCCTAGTGAATTCACCTCCTTTTCTTGCTATGATTGGCATCCCAGGCCAGGTGCTCATTCCTCATGTGTAGGCTTGATTATAGTTGAGTATAGTTCAATGTGTTTCCCACCCCAACCCAAAACATAATTCACCAATGGTTGGCAAGTTTAGCTGCATATGGAAACCCCTTGAGTGCTTTTAAGAACGCACCAGTGTCAACATTCTCCTCTATAATTTCTGATGTGCAGTCTGAGCAACAGGATTTTTAATTCTCCAAGATAATTTTAACATGCAGCTAATATTGAGAACAACTGAGGTACCCCAGTTGCAGGCTACATTTACAAGAAACTTTATATTTTTATGTTGATATAGTAATAGTAATCATGTACTAGTAATCATGTCTATCTTTCATTTTTTTTTTCCTAACTGGTTATTGTTGGTCTTTAGAAAAGCTATCAATTTATGTACACTGATATATAGGTAGAAATCTTAGCGAATATTTTTATCCCCAAAAGATTTTTTAATTATCTTGAGCTTCCCAAATATGAAGCCAGATTTACAGATAGGTGGTTAGTGTAGCTAGGTAAATTGGGTCTAACATTGTGTAAGATAAATAAAATGGAGACCATTATCAAGAATGGAGTCCAGGAAACCAGAGCAGCACTTGGGGAAATTGAAATGTTAATGTCCCCAAGGCCCAGAACCCATCCTAAGGAACTGTCCATGAAGCAGCTCCCAGCAAACAGGGAGGTGCTCATGAAACCACCCCAGGAAATATATAATATATAATCATACTACATATTATATAGCATCATATATTATATGTAGTATAATATGATACTATTATTTGTTTGTTCTGTTTTGCTTTTGAGACTCTACAGGAAAAAAAAAAATTGGTTCCTTGTCTTTCCCAGATATTAGAGGGCTACCTTCATTCCTTTGCCTATGGCTTCTTCCTCCATTCTTCAAGTCAGCAAGTCAATGATGCAGCTTCTTCCCTCTTCTCTGACCTCAGCATCCATCCTCACATCTCCTCTATAACTCAGTTGCCTCCTTCTCATAAGGACACGTGTAATAACACTGGGCCTCCCTTGCTAATAAACGATGATCTCTGTATCTCATTACTCTCCATTCTATTCTGTCTGTAAACTTCCCTTTTCATATAAGGCAACATATTCATAGGTTCCAAGGATAGGAGGTGACTTTTTGGAGGGAGTCATTATTTATCTTACTATATTATATTAAAGTAAAGATAATAAATTGCCCTTTTAAAATTTTTTATTTTTTTTCTTTCTCCAGTCTTCTTAGTTTTGGTCAGTTCTTCATTTGGTGATAAACAATTATATAGAAAAAATAAATATATAAAATTGTTTATTATTATATATGTTACACATATTATACTATATGTATATATAATAAATATATAATATTGTAACATATAATGTTACACATTATAAATATATTATAAAATATAAATGTTTCACATAATATATAGTATAATATGTGTAACATAATATATAATCATACTACATATTATATAGCATCATATATTATATGTAGTATGATACTATATATGTGTAATATATAGTATGTATTACATATAGTGTTATATATACATGTGTTATTGTTTATATATATATATATATATATATATATATATATATATATATATATATATATATATTATTGTTTATTTCTGAATGCAGGCATCCCTTCCTTTCATATTCTATTTTATAAAAAAAAAAATAGCTATGGTCACAGGTAAGTGAGTTTATACTAGTTCCCTCTCTCCTCCTATTTCATTTCCTCTCCTCCTTTTCTACTCTGTGGCACCCAATTTGTGTCTCTTAGATCACAGTCTGTCTCAGGAAGAGGGGGATGATATGTACCTCTAACACCATGAAACTTGGTCCCTAATGATTCATTTCCTGCTTTACCCTGTTCCTGCTCATGTTTATTCTCATTCCTAGTAAAGAACTGCTAGGTTAGGGTGTTTAGGACAAGCTCACTAATGTCTAGGAATTTTCATCTTGTTTAGATTTGAAAAATAAAAATAGGAGTCTATGATGGGAATTAACTACTTAATAGATGTTCACATGCCTTCCTAAGCACAGGTTGTCCCCATTTGCCATGCTCCAGGAAACGCCTATTTGGTTGCTTGACCAATATTAGACTTCTTTCACGAGCCACTGAGAGAATGAGAAAGTTTACCAGAGTGAAAAGGGTACCAGAGAGCACTCAGTGGAAGAGGAGGAGAAACCAATAGAGATGATTTTGCAGGTGGGACACAGTAAGGAGTTTGGACTCTGTTTTTGAATGTTCAAAGGCACATAACCATGTTCAGTGGGACTGTGATGTGCTCTGATGTATGTTTTCCAAAAGACCACCCTGGTTACTTCATGCTGAGTTTATACTAAAATTCATTTATACTATGGTGTTTAGAGGCGGGGCCATTGGGAAGTGATTACATTAGACAAGACAGGTCATTGGAGACCCCATGATTGAATACTGGTGGCTTTCTAAGAAGAGAGAAAAACTATGGGACACACACCAGAGTTCCCTATCCCATCAAGTGGTGCCTATACAACCTTGGGTCACTACCAACAAGAAGGTCATCACTAGATGAAGCCCCTTGATCTTGCATCCCTAGAACCATGAGTCAAAATAAAACTATGTCTTATAATTTACTCAGCCGTGGTATCATGTTATGGGCAATGGAAAATGGAGTGGTGGTAGTGAGAAATGGATTATAGGAAAAGTAAGAGTGAAAGTACATTGTACAAAACAGATAGGAGATGGTTGCTTGGGCAAGATTGGAGCTGCAGGATTGGGGAGAATTAAATAGATTCAAGAAATATTTTGTAGGTATAACCAACAAGCAGATTATGGATAAGTTGTGGAATAGGACACAAAGGTGGGGGATGAATAAAAGCTGATTCTGAGATTTCTTATCTTGAGCAACAGAAAATCATAATGCAATTTTCTAAAAGTAGAAGATTGGAAGGATGGTTGAGTGAGGGGAAAAAAAAAAATCAATAAATCTGTCATGGTCATTTTAACTTTTACGTCTTTATTAGATATTCAAATTAAAATACTGAATAGGCAGTTGACTATGGGAATTGAATCTAGAGGGATATACAGGTCAAGGGAGCATATGTATTTGCAAGTCATTTGCAATAAGTTATATTTCAAGCCACGGGACTGCATGGGATTATCTAGGGAGCAGGATTTGATGAAAAGCAGAGTGCTGATGTCTGAAAAATGTCAACATTTAGAGAACCCATAAAGGAAGAGGAGCCAGTCAAGCAGTCGAGGAGAGTGATGTTGCAATTAAAAGATGTTTTTAAAAAGTCAAAATATAAAAATATTTTAAGAAGAGAACAATGGAAATTATTGCTGATGCTTCTGAATGGCCAATAAGATGATATTAAATGGGTGGATGTTGGACATTGGATTTTTCAAGATATACCAAAAGAACAATATCAACAGAGTCATGTGTGTGGAATAATATAGAGGTGTTCATGCTCATTCTAATTGGGTAGGCAGAAAACTGAGTTAAAAAAATAATTTAAAAGGACATAGTATAGACAACTTTTTCCAGAACATTTGTTTGGAAGACGGTCAAGAAATGAGGTATGGTTAGAAGAGGGTGTTTGGGATCAAGGTTGCTAGGATGTTAGCACTAACTTATTCATATGCTGATGTTCATATGGATTGATCTCATTAGGAAAGGATTCATGATGAAGGAGAGAGGGAATAACTATAGACCAAAGCTTTCTAAAATGATAGAGGAAATTAGAGAAAACCAGGATACAGATGAAGGCCCTGGACATTTCTGAGCAGTGAAAGTTTAGTATTAAAGTTGTGTCTGCTAAAGGAAAGAAAAAATCATGAATGTGATTTTTCTCCCTATAGAATGGGAGAATATCCTGCCACCTGCATCTCAGAGCATTAATCTCCAGGGTAAATAAAGAGCTAAAAAAACTTGACACAAAAAACATACAACCCAATTAATAAATGAGCAAAGGGACTAAACAGACTTGTCACAGAAGAAACACAAATGATCAACAAATGTATAAAAAAAAAGTTCAACATCTCTAGTAATTAGATAAATGCAAATTAAAATTACAATGAGATTTCATCTCATCCTAGTCAGAATGCGATTATCAAGAATACAAGTAACAATAAATGTTGGTGAGGATGTGGGGGAAAAGTTTTGTTCATCAAGCAGTTACACTTTTTTCTCAGCAGCACATGGATCCTTCTCAAAAATAGATCATATATTATGTCACAGGGAAACTCTTAGACAATATAAAGGAGTAGAGATAATACCATGCATCCTATCTGATCATAATGGAATGGAACTGAAAATCAATGATAAAAGAAGGAAGGGAAAAGAATACATCACTTGGAGAATGAACAATAGGTTACTGAACGATCAATGGGTTATAGAAGACATCAAGGAAGAAATTAAAAAATTCTTAGAGATTAATGAAAACACAGACACAACATATCGGAATCTATGGGACACATTGAAAGCAGTTCTAAGAGGAAAATTCATTGCTTGGAGTTCATTCCTTAAAAAAAGAAAAAACCAACAAATAAATGATCTCATACTTCATCTCAAAATCCTAGAAAAAGAAGAGCAAAACAACAGCAAAAGAAGTAGAAGGCAAGAAATAATTAAAATCAGAGCTGAAATTAATGAAATCGAAACAAAAGAAACAATTGAAAAAATTGACAAAACTAAAAGTTGGTTCTTTGAAAAAATAAACAAAATCGACAGACCCTTAGCCATGCTAGCGAAGAGAAGAAGAGAGAGAACTCAAATTACTAACATACGGGATGAAAGAGGCAATATCACAACAGACACTTCAGAAATACAGAAGATAATCAAAAATTATTTTGAATCGTTATACTCCAATAAATTAGAAGATAGTGAAGGCATCGATAAATTTCTTAAGTCATATGATCTGCCCAGATTGAGTCAGGAGGATATAGACAACCTAAACAGACCAATATCAATTGAGGAAATAGAAGAAACCATCAAAAGACTACCAACTAAGAAAAGCCCAGGACCGGATGGGTATACAGCAGAGTTTTACAAAACCTTTAAAGAGGAACTAATACCAATACTTTTCAAGCTACTTCGGGAAATAGAAAAAGAGGGAGAACTTCCAAATTCATTCTACGAGGCCAACATCACCCTGATACCTAAACCAGACAAAGACACTTCAAAGAAAGAAAACTACAGACCAATATCTCTAATGAACCTAGATGCAAAAATCCTCAATAAAATTCTGGCCACTCGGATACAAAAACTTATCAAAAAAATTGTGCACCATGATCAAGTAGGATTCATCCCTGGGATGCAAGGCTGGTTCAATATACGGAAATCAATAAATGTTATTCACCACATCAATAGACTTAAAAATAAGAATCATATGATCATCTTGATAGATGCGGAAAAAGCATTCGACAAAGTACAGCATCCCTTTATGTTCAAAACTCTAGAAAAACTAGGGATAACAGGAACATTCCTCAATATTGTAAAAGCAATCTATGCTAAGCCTCAGGCTAGCATCATTCTGAATGGAGAAAAATTGAAGGCATTCCCTCTAAAATCTGGAACAAGACAGGGATGCCCTCTCTCACCACTTCTGTTCAACATAGTTCTCGAAACACTGGCCAGAGCAATTACACAGACGAAAGAAATTAAAGGCATCAAAATAGGAAAAGAAGAACGTAAATTATCACTATTTGCAGATGACATGATTCTATACCTAGCAGACCCAAAAGGGTCTACAAATAAACTATTAGAGCTAATAAATGAATTCAGCAAAGTGGCAGGATATAAAATCAACACGCATAAATCAAAGGCATTCCTGTATATCAGCGACAAATCCTCTGAAATGGAAATGAGGACAACCACTCCATTCACAGTATCTTCAAAAAAAATAAAATACTTGGGAATCAACCTAACAAAAGAGGTGAAAGACTTATACAATGAAAACTACAGAACCCTAAAGAGAGAAATAGAAGAAGATCTTAGAAGATGGAAAAATATACCCTGTTCATGGATAGGCAGAACTAACATCATCAAAATGGCGATATTACCAAAAGTTCTCTATAGGTTTCATGCAATGCCAATCAAAATCCCAACGGCATTTCTTGTAGAAATAGAGAAAGCAATCATGAAATTCATATGGAAAAATAAAAGACCCAGAATAGCAAAAACAATGCTAAGCAGGAAGTGTGAATCAGGCGGTATAGCGATACCAGACTTCAAACTATACTACAGAGCCATAGTAACAAAAACAGCATGGTACTGGTACCAAAACAGGCGGGTGGACCAATGGTACAGAATAGAGGACACAGAAACCAATCCACAAAACTACAACTACCTTATATTTGATAAAGGGGCTAAAAGCATGCAATGGAGGAAGGATAGCATCTTCAACAAATGGTGCTGGGAAAACTGGAAATCCATATGCAACAAAATGAAACTGAATCCCTTTTTCTCGCCATGCACAAAAGTTAATTCAAAATGGATCAAGGAGCTTGATATCAAATCAGAGACACGCCGTCTGATAGAAGAAAAAGTTGGCTACGATTTACATACTGTGGGGTCGGGCTCCAAATTCCTCAATAGGACACCCATAGCACAAAAGTTAATAACTAGAATCAACAAATGGGACTTACTCAAACTAAAAAGTTTTTTCTCAGCAAAAGATACAATAAGAGAGGTAAATAGAGAGCCTACATCCTGGGAACAAATCTTTACTCCTCACACTTCAGATAGAGCCCTAATATCCAGAGTATACAAAGAACTCAAAAAATTAGACAATAAGAGAACAAACAACCCAATCAACAAATGGGCCAAGGACCTGAACAGACACTTCTCAGAGGAGGACATACAATCAATCAACAAGTACATGAAAAAATGCTCACCATCTCTAGCAGTCAGAGAAATGCAAATCAAAACTACCCTAAGATACCATCTCACTCCAGTTAGATTGGCAGCCATTATGAAGTCAAACAACAACAAGTGCTGGCGAGGATGTGGGGAAAAGGGTAAACTTGTACATTGCTGGTGGGACTGCAAATTGGTGCAGCCAATTTGGAAAGCAGTATGGAGATTTCTTGGAAAGCTGGGAATGGAGCCACCATTTGACCCAGCTATTCCCCTTCTCGGTCTATTCCCTAAAGACCTAAAAAGAGCATGCTACAGGGACACTGCTACATCGATGTTCATAGCAGCACAATTCACAATAGCAAGACTGTGGAACCAACCTAGATGCCCTTCAATGGATGAATGGATAAAAAAAATGTGGCATTTATACACAATGGAGTATTACTCTGCATTAAAAAATGACAAAATCATAGAATTTACAGGGAAATGGATGGCATTAGAGCAGATTATGCTAAGTGAAGCTAGCCAATCCCTAAAAAACAAATGCCAAATGTCTTCTTTGATATAAGGAGAGTAACTAAGAACAGAGTAGGGACGAAGAGCATGAGAAGAAGATTAACATTAAACAGGGATGAGAGGTGGGAGGGAAAGGGAGAGAGAAGGGAAAATGCATGGAAATGGAAAGAGACCCTCAGAGTTATACAAAAGTACATACAAGAGGAAGTGAGGGGAAGGGGAAAAATAATATAAGGGGGACAAACGAAAGTCAGTAGAGGGAGCAGAGAGAGAAGAGGGGAGGGGAGGGGAGGGGAGGGGAGGGGGGATAGTAGATGATAGGAAAGGCAGCAGAATACAACAGACACTAGTATGGCAATATGTAAATCAATGGATGTGTAACTGATGTGATTCTGCAATCTGTATATGAGGTAAAAATGGGAGCTCATAACCCACTTGAATCAAATTGTGAAATATGATATATCAAGAACTATGTAATGTTTTGAACAGCCAACAATAAAAAATTAAAAAAAAAAAAGAAACACAAATGATCAACAAATGTATAAAAAAAAAGTTCAACATCTCTAGTAATTAGATAAATGCAAATTAAAATTACAATGAGATTTCATCTCATCCTAGTCAGAATGCAATTATCAAGAATACAAGTAACAATAAATGTTGGTGAGGATGTGGGGGAAAAGTTTCGTTCATATATCGCTTGTGAGACTGCAAATAGGTGCAACCACTATGAAAAGGAGTATGGAGATTCCTCAAAAAACTTGGGTTGGAACCACCATTTGACCCAGTTATCCCACTCCTCAGTATATACCCAAAGGACTTAAAATCGACATAGTACAATGACATAGCCATATCAATTTTATAGTAGCTTAAATCACAATATCTAAGCTATGGAACCAACTTAGGTGCCCTGCAATAGATGAATCAGTAAAGCAAATGTCACAATGGAATATTAGTCATAAAAATAAATGTCCTTATGACTTTTGCCAGTAAATGGATGGATTTGGAAAGTTTCATGCTAAGTAAAACAAGCCAATCTCCCCCACCCCACCCCCCAAAAAACAAAGGTGGAATGTTTTCTCTGATATGTGGATGCCAACACACAGAAAGCAGGGGAAGGAAGAATACAAGTTCATTGGATTAGACAAAGGGGAATGAAGGGAAGGAAGAAGGATGGGAATAGGAAAGATAGTAAAATGAATTGTACATAAGATTCCTATGTTCATATATGAATACACCACCAGTGAAACTCCACATTATGTACAACCACAAGAATGGGATCCTAATTACAATAAGTTATACTACATGTATGTACAATATGTCAAAATACATTCTACTGTCATGTATATATATAAAAAATTTTTAATTGGGTCTGCTAAACCTTCATATTATTTAAAGGTAGACCACATGGGTTTAAGCTTACATTTGAATCTTATATCCGTTTTTAACTGCTATGTCTACTTTTGACAAATTTCCTTTATAATAGGTGAATTTGTAGCAATTTCTTAGTTTTATTATGAAAGCAAATCGATTTTTAGGTTTACTCTTTTTTATTTTTTCAAATACCCCGAAAGGAGAAGACAAAAGAGGTCATCCATTCTCTCTAATATTTGTGCAGAAGTTCTTTACTCATTTCAAATACAACAAATAACACTATCATTCAGTTTTATGTGCTCCTCCAGAAAATTAAACATCCATATCAGGCAGGCATTACAGATTATGAAGTTGAAAATTTCCCCCCTCTCTCCCTCCCTCCACATCTCCCTCTTTCCTTCTCTCTTTCTCTCCCTCCAAGCAGGCTAGCCCTATCTGCTTCAAAGCCAAACAGCGTCTCCCTCCTCTAAGTGATTTCTCTAAGGGGATCCTAGGATGATGCTTAATTAGAAAGCATAATGATTTAAATGTTTAAGTCTTTTAACTAGGTCCAAAACAGTAGGACTGTATTGGCATAATTTATTTTTGACCAACATTTCCAAACTCATTTTCCAATTAGTAGAACTGAGTTGAGATATTATCAACTAATTAATGAAATTAACTTATTATTTTCATAATAATATCACATAATCATCAATCACACTCGAATATGGGTTAGGAATTTTATGTTGGCTTAATAACAGCAGTGTTGGATGGCATGAAAAGCCCATTAACTGAGAGAGCTTCTGTGCCCATACTTCCCGGGCAGAATAAAAAATCTGATTCTGAATCCTGGACAAATGGACTCCATTTGTTCTTAGAATAGTCTCTTCAAAGCCTAGAGACATTTCTCTCTCATAGAAATTACCCAACTTTGATCTTGGATTATAAGGAATGATAACTAAAAACGTAAACTTAATTAAACCTGGATTTACCCTAGCTCTGTCCACTAAGAGCTTGGAATCATGGACAAATCTTCAATTCTCAATTTGGTTAAGACCTCTTGTCTCAAATTTATTGTCACCAAGTTTTGGGGAGGATTAAATTAAAAAAAAAATGTTTGTGCATGCATTTGAAACTATAAAGTAGAAAAAGATATTGCCTTTGTTGTATTGATCATGATCATCATCATCAGTATCCCAGAATTCAAGCCCTTATTTGTGATCATTAAAAATAATGCCTTGTGCAAGTTATTTATGTATATATTTATATAAATCCAGACAGTAAACAATTTGATAGTGAAGTAAAAACCAGGTCTTATTTTTATTTCTATTCTCTCTCACATGGGTATTCCCATAAATGTGCTGAAATGTTTATTAAGTTTTTTATAAGTTTGTTCCTGTGCTTTCAAACTGCTTCCTATCAGGCTAGCTCTCAATTTTAAAGTAGTCTCACACTTACTGAGCTCTTACTTGGAAATAGAAATTGTCCTGAGTATTTTAAATACAGAACTACATTTGGTTACCCAATCGTGCTATCAGGGTATTTTACTGTAGCAATATCTACTGTTGAGAGCCACAGCGGAAGGGGCCCCAGCAAACTTCCAGCTGCCAGCTGATTGGCTCCTCTGTGGTGATGCTCATTGGGCTGTTTCCCTGCCCTTTCAGACCACAGAGCTGCTCATTGGGGGACTCTTTTGGCTCCGCCCACGCGACCCAGCCAAACCGCCTCAAGAGCAGGAGGAGTGGGGGGTTGAGAGGCTCCCAGGAAGCCGGTGGTGGCAGTTGGGCTCAGAGGGAATTCCTGAAGAGCTTGTGTGGTGCAGGGTGTGTGTTCTAAAGATAAAGTTTGTTTCTGCTTGACAAGTGGCTCATGAATTGTGCCCAGCCAGACTGCGGCAATCTACCTTAAAAATGAGACTCTCCTCTGATGATTTCCTTTTCTGAAAAAGACTGCAGGCCTAAACATTGGAAAGAAAGAGGAATGAGCCAGCCGTGGTCCACTCCTGGGCATGTGCTCAGCCTGAGAAAGGATCACTGTCAATTCCAGTTTACCTAGGAAATGTCAACCTCCTTTCCCTAGCCTCCTAATAGAGAAAGAGCTGAGTCATCAGGTGTCAATTTGGATAATTTTAAAGATGAGAGGATAATTTTCATTGACCTCATCCTCAAAGCAGCATAATGTGGATATGAGGCTTTATGTAATATCTTGAGGTTTTTATTAAAAACGAAGTTACAAAAAACAATGTATAGATGTATCCGGTTATAGGGACTCAGGAATTAATAGACCTATTAATCAAGATTCTATTGATGGCTCTTGGGAACCCACATTGAACAAGTTATCTCAGGTGGTTCTTACCTGCCTCATATTTGGGAACCACTATGAGAGAAGACAAGTAATTTTCTCAGGGTCAAAACAGCAGTGATAGTGCTAGGAGTTGCTTGCTATACTCTCCTCTCTCATACAAGTTATCCCATTTTGATCTTGGAAGTTAGAGAAGAAATAACCAAAAAGTGTAAAATTACTAAATGTGCATTTATGGTAGCTCTGAACCTCATAGATTGCCCTGGTACCTTACCCTCACAGAGCAACCGATGATCAAATAAAGCTCTGTATTTTCTTATTTACATAAGCCAACACAGGCCTTGGGAGAACCAGCCCCACAGGGTAGAGTTTATATCTCCCACAGGGGCCAAGACTGTGTGAAAAACACAGGCTCTCATTAAATCTCTGTGGAGTTGAAACAAATCAAAATTACTAAATTAGAAAATAGTAGAGAAGGCAAAGCAACAAACCATAAGCACGTTATCAGAAAAAATAAAAATAACATTATGTAAATATCCTTCTGTCTCAGGGCCAATATGTATCGTCAACAGACATGGGGTATACTTCAGAAATGTATTTAATGATGGATCACTTATTTCATCACTTGCCCAAAGAAAAGCAAGATGAAGGAGCCATATTTTGAACAAAACCCCTCTGTTCTAGCGAAGCACATCAGGCTTTGATATGTAGGAAAGTTGAGTGAAAATACCTTGAAGTTTTAACATACTCATCAAATGTAAGCTATTAAGATAGCATGTTGTACCATTTGGCCTCTCAGTTTTGCTAAATCCTCCTTTCCCTCTGAGATGAGACTGTAAGTGAGGTTAGTGGGGAGAGCATGAATTTCAAGTCCAACTATCAAGTCCAAATGCAAGTGACTTATCCTCCCTCGGAATGGTTCTCAAATTGGAGGTGGATAAGAATCACCCAAGATGCTTTTAAAATGTGGATTTCCAAGAACCACCAACAGATTTTTGATTAACAGGTCTATTAATCTCTGAGTCCCTGGAAGCTGACAAATCTATACATCTTTCTTGGAATATGGTTTTTCATGAGCACCTATCTCAAGATATTTGAATGAACATGGTCCAGCACTCTCATTTGAATAGTGCTCTAAGAATCTATAATTCCTTTTCATTATTATTATTATTGTTCTTTCTTTCTTTTTTTTTTTTTTTTTGGTACTGGGGATTTCAAAAATATTTTGGAAAAAAAAAATATTTTGGAAAGTTTCTAACTTCCAGGACTTCAATTCAAACTAGCCGACCTCGGTACTAAGTGCATACTATTCTCACTAATCTTCTCATTTCACCAAATGCCAAATATCACTTGAGATCCAGCTCAACTCTCTGATTATCCAAGGCACCATTGGTTTACTTATCTTTGATCTCTTTATCTTTGCAGTTGGGGGTTGCAGCAATGTAGGTTAAAAGACAGTTGCAAATTAAATATCTATACTGGAATGCAAATGTCTAGAAATAAGGTCCTTATCTCACTTACCCACTTTCTCCATTTTATCCAAAACATTTATTTCCATTTTGTAGGTGCCATGAACTGAATTGTGACCCTCAAATTCGTATGTAAAGCCCTAACACCCACTGTGACCGTATTTAGAGACAGGGCTTTGGGAGATGTACCTAAGGTTTATAAGTCCATAAGAAATGGGGGACATAACCAATAGAATCAGAGTCCTTATAAGAGGAAAAGATACTAGAGATGTCTCATATTCTCCACAAGTGCACATAGGAAAAGCCATGTAAAGACAGGGGAAAAGGTGGAACCAAAATATCCCTAGGTTCACCTTTATACCTTTTCTTCCTTAATCCTGGAATTACCCATTTCTCAAGAAAGCAATATGCTTGGAGGCCACTTCGTTATGTTCATATAATTTCAAGATGGTATTGATTTGAAACTCAAACCCTGATTGAACTGCTTTAAGAGGAATGATTGATATTCTCAATTTTTTTTTCTAGTCTGTGCTACAGAACAGAGAGGACAAAAAACAAGGTGTAAAAAGTGAATCTGTATATTACCCTGGAAGATATTATGAGTCTTTAATATCCCTACCTATGTACTTCTGAACTTTATGTCATAATGAGCATTACACACAGTGATTTATTGACCTTTAGGATATTTTTCATGCTAATTAACCTTAATATGTCCTCAAACAGTGCCCAGATTAGACTACTATCCCAGAACAAAGTTTTAATCCAGGGATCAGCAAAGTTTGTGTTTAAAATAGTGTATGTATGTATGTATTTATATGTGTATGTGTGTGTGTGTGTGTGTGTGTGTGTTGTTCAATCTCTGTAACAACCTCTCAATTTCCAGCAGTGGGGAAAAAATTAATCCTAAACAATAATGCATAAATGAATGGGCATGATGCATGTCTAATAAAACTTTATTTTCAAAGCCAGAAATGGGGCCTGTAGTTTACTAGCCCCTGTTGTAATGGCAGTTACAACAATTCTGACAACTCTTGATTCTATTTTACTATAAGGACTGTACTAAACAAGCTGTAGATTTTTTTTTTTTTGACATTGTATCAATCGATGTTTTATTTATTTATTTTTGCCACCTCATACCTACTCAAGTTGTAGATTTCAAATGTTTTGCCTTTTCATCTTTAATTTATCCAACACTTTTTAAATATTTGTAGGTTTTCTTGTAATGGATGTCATGAATTTGAAAATAATCCAGATTATTTCTGGATGACTATCTTCTTTATTGAAGTTTTGAGTTAAAGGGTTTTTATACCAGTAACGTTCTATAAATGGTTGAGTGACATGCAATAATTACTGATTATATGTTTACCTTTCTTCATAAAATTTCATGATATTGATAATATAACATAAACATGCATTTGTAGAATTGTGTTCTAATGAGATGTTATCAATTATATGTAGGAACTACATAGAAATCAGTTCTCTGAAAGTCATTGTAGTGATATAAATATTTTGAGGTTATTCAGGATCATTTAAAAAGATGTGATATTTTATGTTCTGAATTTATTTGTTGTTATTTAACTCCTAGCTTAATATCATATCTTTAGTTTCTTCTAATATGCTAACTCTCTGTATTTTATAGCCACCCTAGGGAATATCTGAAATAAGTAGTTTATAATTCCTTTAGTATGATATTGACTCTAATCATGGGAGGCTATTCTTTTATTTTCTAAATCTTTTCTACAGAAGTAAAATTTAACTTTCTTAAAATGTACTTTATTCTTTTACAAATTATATTGACATAAAACATAGTGGTATTTTTCACCAGTTTGTTGCTATTCCAGTGTTCATAATTTTTGATGAACACAGCTTTGTGTGTTTATGTATTTATATCAGTTCATTTTTATTGCCTTATTGGCTTCAAATTTACATCACAGTGTCTTGGGCAGTGAGGATTTCAATCTGAGATCAAATTCTAGCTCTATAACTTACTATGTGAACTTGGGCAATTTACTTAACCTCTTTGTGCCCTACATCACTTATCTGTAAAATGTGATAATGAGGTCATTGTGAGGATTTAGATGCCATATTCTAATATGCGTACTATACATCTATGTTTTTATTAATATTTAGTCTCCCCTTTTTATAGTTATTTGTTGTATAATTTTTTTAAAGCACAGGTACCATATACCTAAATAAAAAGATAAAACTTAAGGGTGTCAAAGATACAATCATTCCCAGTAGAGACCAGAAGTAACCACTGCATTTCAGTAAAGCAGTAAAGATATACCATTATTTACACAATGTCAAAAAGAAAAAAAAAATGCAGATTAGTAAACTATGACATCCTCTCAATTGAAAGAAGTATTCCAAGTTCAAAGATGATGACACTGATAGTAGAGGGGGAAATCACATCTTAGAATTAATGAGATACACCCGTCAGAACAGCAGTCATCAAGAATATAAATAAAAATAAATGCTTAAGAGGATGTGGAGAAAAACAAACAAGAATTTTATGCTGTCAGTGAGACTATAAATCAGTGTGCAGGTTCCTCAAAATACTAAGCATGGAACCACCATATGACCCAGCTATACCACTCCTATTTATCCTAAAGAACTAATGTCATCATGCTATAACGATACATGCAAACTCATGTTTACAGCAACACAATTCACAACAGCTACACTATAGAACCAGTGTAGGTATCCATCAATGGATGAATAAAGAAAATGGAGTAACAACAATGGAGTTTTACTCAGCCATAAAGAAGAATGAAATTGTGTCATTTTCAAGAAATGGATGAAACTAGAAACCATTGTGTTAAGTGCAACAAGCCACACTCAGAAGGTCAAGGGTTGAATGTTTTCTCTTATGTGGAACCTAGAAAAGAAAAAGGAAAGTGGGGGTATAAGGATCTTAAAAAAAAATCAAAGGGAGATCAACAGAACAGAGGAAAAGGGACCAGGAGGATGGAGGAGGGGATAGATATAATAATATTATATATTATTATATTGTGTGCATGTACGAATATACAGTAACAAATCCCACCATTATATACAAATAAAAATGTACCAATAAAATATATTGCACCAATAAATATGTGGGGGAAAAACAGATGTAATAAATTTTAGAGACGCTTTTCTATCTTCCAAGCTCCATGTTAGCAGTTTACATATGTTAATCTGTCAAATAGCTCAGGATTGGAATGATTAAACCCTTTTCATAGTTGAGAAAATTGAGGTTCTCTAAGATTAATTGAAATTCTTCATTCAACAATTAGAACGTAAGAACTTGGCAGTTATAAGCCACTACTGTTGGATGGTAAAGATAGAGTGGCGAAAAGGACAAATAACCTTTGCCCTCCTGCAAGAATGATGCACATGTCTAGGTGAGCTTTGGAGGACTGCAATTGGAGGAGGAAGAGCCAACCTGGACCAAGGACTCTGGCGAGAGATCCAGGAAGACACAGTATTAAAGATGAGACCCAACCTGAATAGCCATTATGCAGGTAGCAAGAGAGTTCCCAGCACTGGAAAATGAAGAAGGTAACTTGAGCAAGAAAGGAAAGAAGAAGGGATGTATGATTTCAACCCAAGTCTGACTCCAAACCTTACCATTGGTAGGAGTGAAACGCACTTGGGCCCTGACCTGCTTGCCTGTTGCCCAACTTGTTCTTACAGATTATGTCAATCCTCAGTTAATGCCTAAGGCAAACTTTGAGATAAAATGGGAAGACAAAAGGAAACTCTAAGGACTGGATTAGCATCCTATTTTTCTCTTTTTCTCCTATTTGTCACCACCACCAGCCCCTATTCTACATCCTTGATTTTCTGCCAAGCCACTGAAACACTCACCACATGCATCACTCAAAGCAATCAGACCAACTTACTGGCCAAGTAATGACCCAGGAAAGGGCTCTGGTCTGGTTTATATATACTGTGCCCCCATAGCACTCACTGGAGACTCTTTGATCCCCCACACAAAGCCCTTAAAGAGGCACCAATTTGAGGTGATCCAAAAGCTATTGAAAAAGCATAGAATAGAGGGCCTAAGACTGCTCCCTCAAGAGCTATTCTTCCAGAAGAATGGGAGCTCACCTCAGAGAGCAAGAGAGAAGAGGAACACGGGCACTCATGCAAAAGGAAGCTTGTGTGCAAAACATCAATCATGCATTTGGCTCTGATCACACAAATTGAAAAATAATCTTGTGTTTGCTTAATTAGAAGAGCAAATGAATCAAAAATCATGTACACAGACATGATCACATATGCATCAGCTGTGCCTATTCTGCAATAACAGGGGGAAGTGTTGGCATTCATAACTTGATAACATTTTAAACGCCTTTCCCATTTCTTCCCTGTTCCTGTTCATCATTCCTCCTTTTCTATTGAATTTGTGATCTCCCACACAGGTATATTACAAAGGATGCCAACAGTAAGACAACAGATATTGCAAAGAAAAGCAAGCAGAAAATAATAAAAGCTTCCTACTCTTAAAAATATAGACATACCTTTATGAGTGAAAAGGATCATGCACATTGGACTATTTATATTTTAATTTATTTTATGCCACCTCTCAATAAAAGTTTGTTACTTTTATGAACAATGAAGAGAAAATTAATATATTTGGTCAGATGTATCAATGGAGGTAGCACCTGTGATAGCACAGAAAGTCCTGAGCATTTTCAATTTGATCAGTCTTTGACAAGGCAAGCATGCCGATGATGGAACCCATGTTTGATGGGTAGTTGGAAAGGAGAACATACCTGGGAAGTCTTTCCTGTAGCCTCAAAGATGTTCAGAAATATAAAAAAATAAGGAATTGAAGTGAATTGTAGGATCCATAAAAGATGAAGATAGATTTGACTCATCTTCCCATGACCTGTGTTTACCCTAGTGCACATGAGATCTTTTGACATTATGCTGGCTGAAAACCTCACAAAGATGTATTTCTTTGTGTTGAGAGCCTCAGCCAAAGCGGCCCCAGCAAACTTCCAGCTGATTGGCTCCTCTGAGGTGATGCTCATTGGGCTGTTTCCCCGCCCTTTCAGACCATGGAGCTGCTCATTGGGGGACTCTTCTGGCTCCACCCACATGACTCCACCAATCTGCCTCAAGACCGTTGAGGTGCTGGCCAAAAGAGCCGGTGGTGGCAGTTGGGCTGTCGGGGAATTCCTGGAGAGCTCCGGTGGTACGTCATGCATTCAAAAAATAAAGTTCATTCCTGTTTGACAAGTGGCTCGTGAATTGTGCCCAGCCAGACTGCGGCATCTTTGAAGCATCTCTTCAGTTACCTCAAAATGTACTAATGTATACTAAGTGATATTTTCCCTTCTTACCAGCTATATTGCTAAAGGAACGGTCAATACACAGCATTTTCTGGCTATTCATGGACTAGATGATTAGTTTAGTTTGGTACCCATGTTCCAATTTGCTATATGCATGCAATTCATTGCAAAAAAGCATCCGTGTGCATTGCATGTGTGCATGCATTTGTGTGTGTGTGTGCACGCATGTGTGATTTTAGATTTGGCAAAATCATGCATACTTTATTATTACTTATTCCAGAGGACACAAAATACGAAGTCTTTCTGAGAGGAAAGCAGACAACTTTATAAATAGACAGTGATTAACTTCTGTAAAATCTATCTGAGAAAAAAAAAAACAATTACTGATGGAAAATAAAAAGTGGATTTCCCATGGCTGATACAACAGATATGACCAGTTCTAATACCACACGTGGAAATTCATTTGCCTCAAGTAAATGACTAATTGAATTTATGTCAAGTAGATTTCATTCCAAACCATTGTGAAACAAATGGTTTTTTAATTCTTTTCATTGGTTATAGAATCTTTTCCTTGGTTGTGGAGGAACCAAAAGAAATAATAATTAATTTCTTTGTGTACAGGCTGAGAGCTAAAGTCTTTATTCCTGTCTCACCCCTTCATAATAATTGAAATTGCATAGAAATGCAAGCAAAGAAGAACTTCTAGCTATGAACACTGGGATACTGTGAAGTGGTCCTGGGATTCCTAATGATACTTAAAAACAGAAATGCCCGTCTGACCAGGATAGTATTATAGCATTGCTAGGTACTTTTTTTTTTCTTCCAGGATATGTAGTTCAAGAGATAGGGAACTAGATAACATGATCCCCTAGATTCACTTTGATTCCTACAACTTTAGAAAAGTGACAGGGAAAGTAAATCACCACCTTCATGAAGACAGGGAAATCATGGAGTCAAACATGGATTTGTAACATGATTGAGATTGCATGATTAGCTTCATTCCCTAGGTTCCGTAAATACGCATGTGGTTCATTTTGACTGTGTAAACTTTCTGATAAATGGAAATTTTAATTTTTTTTTTCAGATTACCTTCACCATCTTAGCATCCCTGATGCTAAGAAGTCAGCAAGTGTTGTATATAAACAGATCTCTGGAATTCAATGGAAATGCTTTCTTTTGCAGACTGGAAAACAATGGACATCCTTCTAAAGTTTACATTCTTTATTGCAGTAAGGCATGGCTGAGAAGAAAAGCATTAAGCAACTGCTTTGATCAAAACTCACATTGGTTGCAGGAATCATGGAACAAACTCAACAATAGTTTCTTTTGATTTATTCACTGCAAGATGTGTAGAGCATAACATTCTTATTCCAAAAGGCAAATTTACTGCAATTTGGGTGCATCCATTATTTGTAGTATAATAGTGCACTCTGCAGGATTTTATTTCTAAATGCAAGATGTACTAATTGTGCCTCTGAGAGAGATTAATATGGAAGAAAAAAAAAGTGAGTAAAAGATGGAAAAAGAAAGAGATGAAGAATGAATCAGAAGATCATTCATGCAATAGTGGCCAGATGCCCTGAACAGTGCCTAACCCAGTCCATCAGGATAGGAAATTCATAATTCAAAAAAGAAAAAGTTTTGAGAACAAAATATCCTGAGTTTATATATTTTAGGGACTAGAGGTGGGCAGAGTATGATTCCATACTGTAAGAAGAAAATGATCAATGACTTTTATGATGGATTACTTAAAGATAAAGTTAGATATGATTCAGTGCAGGGATTTCAAAGAGATTTCCTCTTGAGCTTTAATTTTGACCAATCAGTGTTATCTGCCAGGGATACAAGTGCTACATATTTGCCATCCCTTGGTATGATAAAAAGAGAAATGAGCCAGGCACGGTGGCACATGTCTGTAATCCCAGCTGCTCAGGAGGCTGAGACAGAAGGATCAAGAGTTCAAAGCCAGCCTCAGCAAAAGTGATGCACTAAGAAACTCAGTGAGACCCTGTCTCTAAATAAAATACAAAATAGGTCTGGGGATGTGGCTCAGTGGTTGAGTGCCCCCGAGTTCAATCCCCAGTAACAAAAAATAAAGAGTAATGAACTGGTTGTCAGAGGGTATATGTTCAAGATCTAATTCTATTATTTCATTATGTTACAACCCATGCCTTGAAACAGTTCCTTATGTTTAATAAATATATGCTAGAATAAAAACTCAGCTAATATACAGACTAAGAAGACTCTGACATTGAATGGCAAGTCAAATCTGCCAGTTTCTTCCTGTCACCACACTCATTCAATTCTGACATCAACACTGTGGAGAAGGAGGTACTTCTGGCAGCGCGACAGCATGAAAAGACAACCAAGAAAGTGATCCAAGACCTGGATTTTAATTCTGGCTCCTCCATTCAGTTTTCTCACCTTTAATACAATGGATACAATAATCCATTGCAAGGTGGCATCGTGGGTCTTCTCCTCAAGCCTGGCCTTGTAACTTACCCTGAATACAGGAAGCAACAGAAGAAGTAAGATTTATGGGTCTGAAAGCCTAAGCTATAATATGATGCTTCCAAGTTTTCACTTTCAGTGCCTTGGAACCCTGAGGCCATGGTGCTGTGAAAAGGTCAATGTACTTGACTGAATGCTGAAAGGCCACAGGAGAGCCACCCAGAGAGCCTAAGTCGGCCTCAACTTCTAGTGGTGTAACTGAGAACTTTATGGACACTCCATCCCCTGTAAAGCCATCAGATGACAGCAGCCACAGTGATTCCAGGCGAGACCAGATAAAAGCACCCAACTGTCAATCCATAGTCTGTAAGAAATAATAAATTGTTATTGTTTTATGCCCCTAAATTCTATAATAGTTTGTTACATGGCGAAAGATAACAAAGACAAGGACCATGTCTAACTTATAGGATTGTAATGGGAACTAAATATTATATGCTATATAAAATGACAAACATATATGGAATTCAATAAAGAGTAGATATCGCATACATAAAAGGAAGCAAATAATAATATCACCTTTACCATGACTCAGTGAATTATTCAAGGCCACAGAACTTTTTATTCTGTGAGGCAATATGATAAGTATACAAATTAAAAGTGAAAGCAAAAACTCTAAGGTCACCCTATTTGGCTCCATTATTCAGCATGAGACCTCTGATATGTTGCTCACTTATCAAATGGGGCAATAATTATACTTGCCTGATGTGGTCCTTGTGAGGAATTGATGGAGATAAGACATGCATATCAATTAGCACAGTGCCTGGGACATAGTAAGCAGTTAATGATGTGCTGCTTAAAGATTTTAGTGATATTTTCCATTTTGAAAGATCAAATACATCCCTCTGTTGACAAATGTTACCCCTGAGTGGAGATTCTATGTGTCCTACGACCAACCAACACAGGGATTTATTTTAGCCAAGGACACGGACAAGATTAGGATAACAAGATGTTCCCAGTTAGGACATTCAGACCACATAGCAAAAAAGTGATCTAAGGGCATTTGATTTTGATCAGTGCCCAGATAGCTCTACAGACAGAAATGGCAGATATGGCTTTCCAGAGTACAGCTATGACTCAAGGTTGGGGTTTAAATGGGCAAAAAAAGCAACAGAGGAAGAAATTAAGTCAAACTAGGAAAAGGGTATACTCATAGTCACCAGAAGTCTATCTACAGTACAACAATGAGGATTTGCTCCAGATCTTCTCCTCTAGCATAATTCTGAGCAGGTGCTACAAACACAAAGTCGCTGTCAGGTCCTATGTTAGCTCAGTTGTTCAACAAGCAGATGGCAGGATGCAAATAAGTTTTTGAGGATGCTGTCAGGAGAATAAAAGGAAGCTCAGAAAAGCCATTGGACCATGACGTAAGTCTGACTCCAAGGGATGAAGAGAGAGAGGGTAGTTTTGGTAGAAGTATTCTATATCTTCCTAGTAAAGATTTGTGATGTCTTTGGAGAGTTCTTGAGCTAAAATTGCCCAAGAGAGAAATCCCATGTCTCCCAGGAATGGTTCTGCCTTAGTATGCCTACTAAGCTCAGTTACACCTAGAAGCAGCTATAAGAAAGTATAGCCCCAATACAAAGGTATCAATGGATTTTAGACACAATGGCTAGATCTCTTTTCCAGTTACACCTTCCATAATTGGAGGTCTTCAAGGGGCATGCTCATGTCATATGCCTACTAGAGAAAAGCTGGGCTGAGCAGGTGCTATGTCCACTAGGAAGTCATTGATATTCTGGTAAAGTTATCAGTGTGTCTCAGTTTCAAATACAAGAATGATAAAGACCTGTTCTTAGTCTCACTGATGGAAAGAAGGTGTCAGAAACTCAAAGTGATTGGTTTCTGTTCTGAGATATTGGTTTGACTTCAAGTGACATCTCTTTTTACATAATAGATAGTCAAAGATCTGCCCAGTATTGGCTGAATAGAGTATTAAAAAGGTATCAGTAAAGTTCAAATAGATGCTCTGACATATCTGCTAGCTAGCAAGAAAAACCATTTCTCTACAGAAAGACATGCAAAAAGAGGCTGAATAGATGCCTAAAAATTAAAGCATCTTTATCATCATTCATATTTCAAAAATTGTCCTTTCATTTTAGTGTGTATGAAGATTTGTTTTTCTGAAAGCAATCAGAGTTATCTAGTTCCTCAAATGAAATTATATAATTACATAGTATTTTAATATTTACAACACAAATCCATTTGCGATTTAATTCATCAAGCAAGTATATTCATCCCCCAACCCTTGTGTGTCTTTTTCTGTTTTGTTATCATTGTTTTTGTGTTAATGTTCCCCCTTTCAGTTCAAAGGAAAAGTTTTCCAACAGCCAAATAAAAGTTAACTGAAAAGCACACGCTGGTTTCTGGAGTATACTATCTTGGTATTTCTAAGTTGGACGCTCCATTCCTGTAAGCGTTTATCAGAAAGTTACCATGTATACAGGCCTTTCTTTTAGTTCTAAGGGGAGAAAAAAAAACTAAACCACAAGCTATATCCTAAAGAAATTTCCAGTAGTACTGAGGGTCTTTAACAGTATAAGACGAGACATTCTTCCTCAGACTTGCCATAAACTGTTGTGCACGTTGTTCACCACCCAAGGGTCCCTCATCAAGGGATTAAGAGATGTCTGAAATTATCCATGCTTTGCTCATCAGGCCATGTAAGCTGACACAAAATTACGTCTTCCCACAGGATAGGGTGCATTTTTTAAAAATAGCACAAAGGTGCTGTATGATTAATGGTACCCTGAGAATAAATCTGAATCCTAGGTGTGCTCAATCTATAGCACCTAGCAGGAACTGAAGGTGGAATAAGTAAAATAATTATGCATCTGAAAATGCAGAATGTATTCTATTGTCTAAATACAAGGTACAGAAAACAGGTTTTTTTTAAGAGTAGAATATCAAAAGATTGGCATTGGCTATATCATCTTTAGAAGACCATCTCTAGGAGAGTCAACTCTCAAATGTACACACAGGTCAGGCTTGGTGACACATTCCTATAATCTCAGCAGTTTAGGAGGCTGAGGCAGGAGGATCGCAAGTTCAGCTTCAGCAATTAAGCAAGGCCCTAAACAACTCAGTGAGACCCTGTCTCTAAATAAAATATAAAAAGATGGCTGGGCATGTGGCTCAGTGGTTAAGTGCCCCTGGGTTCAATACCCAATACAAAAAAAAAAAAAAAGTTCACACAAATGATTCACAATGGAAATAATTGGAAAGATCTCAGAACAAACAACATTGTGAGCTATGAATGGAAATTGTATGATGCTTGTGACTCAGTAAAATTACATGATAATATTCTAACAGGTCTGTATTGTTCTAATATTTATTGTCGAGGGGCCAGAAAATTCTAGATTAGGAAGTTAAAATCTATCAGGAAACAAATCCAATTGAAAAATAAATCTACCAAAGGGAGAAATGACTGGATAATAATGATATATATTAAATTGGGAAGGAAAAATGCATTCCCCACGGCCACAGAGAAAGGTGGGCTGGTCAAACCAAACACCCGTCCAAAGAGCAGGTGAGATGAAACCAAATACGATGTAAGTGACTGAATGTCCCATTACCGCATTCACTCTTGTACAATCTAGAAGAAAGTAAATACAAGGGATGGTGTGGGACTTCGGCCATCAGGGGAAGGTTTAAAAACTAGACTTGCAATGTGAGAACATCCCCTGGCTGCTATGCTAACATTTAACTAATATGGCAGTAGGAGATATAGGATTGTAGGCTGCTTCAATAGTCCAGTTGAGAGTTGCCAGAGGCTTAGAGCAAGGTAGCCACAGCCGGAGATGATATCAAGTACAACATACAAATGTGGTATTGTATCGTCCCTAAAGAAAAGGGAGATTGTAAACAAACATGTTCCTTTCTATCCTCAGAAAAACCTAGCCAAGTGAAGGAACAATGAGAACAAGCCTGGGCAGAAGGTCCAGATACATATTATCTTGAAGGACTCCGACACTCCCTCATGCACACTGGGAACCAGGGCAAGTCGGTGTTATCTGTAGAAAGCTACTTTCTCGTAAGTATGCCCACAGAGTTGCTCCTTGGGATGCTGGTCAGACAAGCATGCTAATGCTGAAAATGTCACTGCTTCTGCAGACTAATATAGAACCCCTCTCTGAGTAGGGATAGGGCAGAACTAAGGGCTCTATGGAAAGATGTGTGTCACTGTCCAACCAGCCACCACTGGCCAAAACACAATGAGACAAAGGATGTACCACTTGGAAAAGCACCTTGAGGGACTGAGGGACCAGATACTATCTGTCAGCATGTCACCACTGAGAAATTGTTTGAGCAATCAATGGTCTCTAGTAAGATTTCCCCCAATAATAAGAAGTAAGTGCCTGCTGTGTCCAGGAACTTATTTTGGCCTGTCTACAGTCTATCCCACTGTCCTGGCACAACTGGACTGTGGACATGACAAGTATAAATGTGTATGCAATGCTGAAACCACCCATCTCTTTTGTGTGTGTGTGTGGGGGGGGGGTACTGGGCATTGAATTCAGGGAGCACTTTACCACTGAGCCACATCCCCAGCCCTATTTTGTATTTTATTTAGAGACAGGGTTTATTTTATCACCGAGTTGCTTAGCGCCTCACTTTTGCTGAGACTGGTTTTGAACTTGTGATCCTCCTGCCTCAGCCTCCCAAGCTGCTGGGATTACAGGTGTGCGCCACCATCTTCTTCTCTATCATCTCCTTTTCATCCATCCCTCAGATAATAATCAGAGAGGATTATTTAGAAATTAACTTACTTGAGCCCATAAAAATGATAGTTTCAAGACTTTTACCAGGATTTTCACATTTAAGAAAACAGACAGCATAAACCCAACTATTAAAACATATCACTAGAGGAGTATTTTAGTACAAACTAACATTGTTCTACATTATACTATATTGTGCAAGCCAGGATAATTTTGAGGGATAATTTCAAATTACATAATTTTTGGAAAGGTGTAACACTGATCAAGTTGGACCTTCAAAAATAATTCCATTCAAAATTATTTTCAAAATATAATTCTAAAAATGATATATAAATCCCTGAAAAGCAAATACAAGTGTATCTGTCTTGTCCAGCAATAAAATAAACATGGAGTAGGCATTGGTTTGGGGCAATCAAAACAGAGTTGGGAGGCATTGTTAAAACAGATCTCAAGATACCTCAGTAGATGAGTCTCTGAACTTGGCCGTAGAAGCACCTGCTCCCCACACTACCCATGATAGAAGCTGACCTTTGGAGTGGGCCAAACCAGTTTCCTGATATTCCTTGATTCTGTGACCTCTGCAACGAATGCTTTCTCCTAAACTACCCGGAGACTGAGACTACACGGAACCCCTTTTTTTTTGCCCTCACCAGTCATAATTCCTGACTAAAAGTGAGGCAATTTCCACCCCACCTTGTTGTTCAAAATTATTATTTTTTTAAATATATTTTTTTTAGTTGTAGTTAGACACAATAACTTTATTTTATTTTTATGTGGTGCTGAGGATCGAACCCAGGGCCTTGCACATGCTAGGTGAGTGCTCTACCTCTGAGCCACAACCCCAGTCCTCAAAATTATTAATAGAGATGCCCATTTGAAAAACTCCTGAGCACGTTTTCAAGACTGCTTGAATCTGTTTTCTAGGTTGCAATGCTAATTAGCCCCCAATAAATGTACTATTCTTTATTCTCAACCAGGTTGATTTTTGTTCTCAGTTGACAGTATTGATTATTATAAAGCTTACTATATTATTAATATTGTAAGCAAAAACAAAAACAAATAGAAAAGCATTTCAACATTAATTTATTTCTACTCAGTTATTTAGTCATACCTATCCCTAATATTTCATCACTGGCAATTTTTCTTAACTTTTTAGTAATATACCCATACTATTTAAATTTTTTAGGCTAACCTTCAGTATTAAATTTTCTATTTAAAGATTTTAAATGATTTATCCCTTCAGCTCACTCTTCTGTAGACCAGAATGCTTTTTCTTGAGAAAACTTTTCTCCTCAGAAGCTGCAGTATCTGTTAAGCTTAGAGCAACTTCTGATAAATGAATATTAATCTAACTTTTATCTTATTGATGTGTAAATATATCAGAACAAATATTTTCATGGCTACTATACTTTTGCTTTCATTTAGAAACTTTTCTTCAATAAATAATCATCACATCTCTATGATTATTTATGACTACGGTTTATTCTTTATTCATAATTATTTTGTATGCTTTGCCAGTTTTAGATAATGCTATTTCATAGGTTTTTTTCAATTTCCTGTCAATCTTGCAGAGAATATAAATTTTTCCAATTAATAAAAACATGTCAGCAAAGCATTCTTGCCATGTGTCAAGATATTCCAAAGTGTAATTGCCAAGTTTCTAAATGAGAACTCCTTCGGATTTTAATATGAATCCCATGAAAATGAAGACTCTGATGCAGTACTTCTGGGATAGACGAGACTGTATTTCTAACAAGTTCCCAGGTGATGCCGATGTTACCTGGGACCACACTCAGAAAAGCAAAGTTAACAATTTGGGCTTTTTCTCTTGCTTGTTTTTACTAGGTTTCTCCTTTCCTTTTTGAGAGTTTTTTTTTTTTTTTAAGGACTTTTAAATACTTGAAAATCTTCAGTTTTGGGGAATTCATGTTAATTATGGTTTGGATATAAGGTGTCCCTCAAAGCTCATGTGTGAGACAATGCAAACATTTACAGAAATGAAATGATTAGACAACAAGAGGTGTGACCTGATCAGTGGATTAATCCACTGGTGTGGGTTAACTGGGTGGTAACTGCAGGCAGGGAGAGTGTGAAACTGGAGAAGGTAGGTGACTGGGGGCATGCCATTTTGTTCCTGGTGAGCAGAGCTCTCTGCTTACTGTTTACCATGTCCTGAGGTGCTTTCTTCTGCCATTTGCTCTGCCTCACATTGGGCCCAAAGCTACTATCTATGGATGGACCTCTGAAATGGTGAGCCTCAAAGTTTTCTTCCTTGTAAGTTGTTCTTGTCAGGTCTTTTGTTCACAGAGATGAGAATGTTAATGAAAACACTGTTTAATATTTTAATTAAATGTTTTCAAGTAACTTTGAATAAAATACAACCAAAAATTAGAAAGCCTACTTTAAAAAAAAAGTAATTTACTACCATTCTATCATAAATCATTTAGTTTGTTTTATATAGTAGCTCACAAAAAATTCAAACATTTCCAAAATAAACGGATGCTGAGTTACTAAGAGAGGTAAACATGTATTGCCATGTTGGTGTGTGTGTGTGTGTGTGTGTGTGTGTGTGTTTCTTAATACTCCCTTCATGAGGAAAATTGTAGTTTTCATTCTAAGTTGATATGTGAAAACATTTAATATTTTTAACTCTATAGCTTTGATTTTTATTAGAATAACAGATTGTTTAAATGCTATTATAAATTATTCATGCATCACTACCAATTTCAAAAATATTTTTGCTCCATGGCCTCTTAATAAAAAAGATTTTTTACCATCACCTTATACTCTCCTAAAATCTATGGTCATATTTTCTCCCAAAACCCTAAACATTTCATCTTCAACATTGATATATTTAACTAAATTTATAATGTTATTCACAATACTGCCAGATGTTATGCTTTTGGGGGGGTGGTGGGTACCAGGGATTGAACTCAGAAACATTCAACACCAAACCACATCCCCAGCACTATTTTGTATTTTATTTAGAGATAGGGTCTCACTAAGTTGCTTAGCACCCCATCTTTACTGAGACTGGCTTTGAACTCACAATCCTCCTGTCTTAGCCTCCCAAGCCGCTGGGATGACAGGTGTGCACCACCACACCCAGCTCTGATGTTATACTTTTGACAGAATGATTTTGATTCAATTCATGGAGATGTAAAAAAAATGAACTATTATTAAATGTCCCTTAATTCATTTCCCACTTGAAGCATTTGTTGACATTGAGAAAAAAAAAAATCCTTGCAACATTTAAATCTTTGTGAAGTTCTGCTAAAGACACTATTATATTAAGAGTCATTGTTTAACTTTTAGTATGTCCACAGGAAACTTTTTTTGATCAGATAATGAAAGAAATGAATTTTAGAGTAGTCATCTGATCTAAATGAACAGTCATGCTTTACAGAATAAGATACAAGTGCCCTTCTTGCAGCTATAGTGTTATGCCATTGGCAACAGCATAATCTTCTCAAAGTAAATATTAACTTTGAAATAGATGCTAATGCTTCCTTAGCATATTGATGACTCTGGTTTATGTGGTCACCAATATTGTAATAATCCCCTTAATGGATAATAATTGCCAATAAATATTTTATACAAGTTTCACTTTTGTCAACAAGCTCTTAAGAAATAAAAATTCATATTTAATTTCCTATTAAATACATACTTTTATCTTTCTGCTCTTGTTCATTGCTGCCAAGAATTCATTGCAAAATAAAAAAAAGCATAAGGGAACTCTAAAACAAATAGACGGTTGTAGAGTTATCAAATAAGCGACAAAAATCATTGTAGCAACAGAATTCTAACTACTGTTTCCTATATAGAGTTCATAAATCTCTAATGAATACTTTTGTATGTTTGCCACTGCCTACAATGGGGACCAGGGACTTTGTGTGCCTGGCATCCCAGGGTGGGACCACACAGAAATTCACTAAGCAGGAAGCAGAAACAACAGCAAAAAAAAAAAAAAAAATGGTTCTCCTACCAACACTAAAAAGTAGGTAATTAGCTGTCTACTTCTAGTAAGAGTGTCAACAAAATATTTAATATGTCATTGAAAAGGAAGGAGTTAGGGAGTTAGTTGCCTTGCATTTGGAAAGAGGGAATGGACCATCACTAACCCATTTGTCATATTAAAATGTGTGTTAAAGTGAGGCCTCTGTTCACCACACGTGCATCCCACACTCAGCCTGGTAGGAGCTGGAAGTAAAAGTGAAATCAATCAAACACACATTGCCTAGGTTAGTGCAGCTATCAATAACACCACCATGCTTAAAAATGAAAAATCTAGGAAAAAAAGAGATACTAAACCAAACTGGATGGATACCATGATTATAACCCCAAATCAGAACTGCCTCAGGCAAAAAGTGAGGTGAAGTCATTCTGATGATACCACAAAGTACTGTCCCTGCTGCAAGAGCAACAATCTCTCAACTGATTAGGGCAGTTAGGAAAACACTCCTCCTGTGTCTTAAAAGATTTAGATGGAAGGAGGTATCTTGTTTATAGGACAAATTTGACATACAGAGTTTTGTGTTGTTGTTGTTGTTGTTTTTAAATTTGAATTACTTACAAAAAGTTGGGAGGTTTCACGTGGAATTGTGGTTCCTCTTAAAAAAAAAAAAAAAACAGACAACTCTGAGCTTGAATTTCCACATATATTCAAAATCGCTATAGTGTTACATGCTTATGTCACAAACTCAAAGGGCACCATCTAGCTTGTATCCTAAGTGAGATTAATAATGGAATTGTACATATTTGATACAGTTCTACCCCCCTAGAACTGAGACACTCATGAGACCCTAATAGCTAGGAATGAGATCTCTAGAAGAGATAGGTGGCCTTCTGTTTGCCAAAAATCCCTATCCCACCTGATTAATTAATTTAATGACTTGGTCATATAGGCAACTAAATTGGTTACTTCTGGTTTAAACTATATTGCTTCAAAGAGCTGATTCTTTTTGGAAGGTTATTATTTCTCTGTCTGATGTTGTAGTTATCTACTGGACAGCCAAATAACAAAGAGATGGATCTGCAGTTCTGACTGGTAGAAAATATTCAAAGGGAATTGCCTTATCCATCAGCAGTGTTGGGTGGGATTTGAGTGAAGCCACCACACCTCATTGCTCTTTGTCACTTGATTTTGTGGAATGATGGGAAGTGCCACAGGTTGTTTCTCTGGAAACCTTAGCACCATTATTCTAAACTCTACATTATTTTAAGTCAAATAATTTAAACATCGACCCATGTTCTTTGTGGGGGAGCAAACAGCATGGATGGCTTGAAGTCGAATAGAAGAAAATACTGCTTCCAGAAACAGGTAGCTGTGAAAATATGGAGACGGAGTTGGGAGCAGAAAACATTCCAAAGAAACCCTCCCACCCCACATCAATCCTTCCGTCAAAAGTTGGACATCCGGGATGCTTTCTACAATGGGGGCAACTGAATTTCACATTTTATACTCCTCTTCTTTAATTACTCTTGCCTTTCTGTAATGTGAGTGATCCCCATGAAGGCACACACAATGGTGTTCTGGGCAACAAAGGGAAGGGAAGATAAAGGCTAGTGTGTTTTTTCTGGTGCTGTAGAGAAGGACCAAGCATAATTTTGTACACAAGAGATCAGTGGTGTCAAGCAGGGTGACATGGTGGAACACATGACCCTAAATAGCAGCAATCCAAGACTACTGCATGGCTCAACAGGAATATAAAACTAGCCCTTCCCCACTGAATGTAGGAGAGGGTGCAGAGATCAGACAGACAGCAAACACACACACAGACACACGCATCAAAACATGCACACATAAACATGTACGGAGAGTCGCAAGTAATTCCTTTTGAAAGAAAGGACTGATTAAAAGCTTCTGGGGTACTTATCTTTTTTTTTTTTTTTTTTTTTTTTGGCAAAGTTCCCGGAAACTAAAAAAATTGCATCTTGTGTTTTCCCAACACCTACATAGCCGATGAGTGACACTGTGGGCTGAAGTTTTGACACTATAAACTTTCCACTAGTCATTTCTATTGCCAGTTTAAATGCATCCCCTTGTTTAGACGGCTGGAATGCATCTGGGTAGATAAGGTATACTGAATAATGTCAATACACAGCTTGTTAGAGCTGACAATGGATGCTCAGAAGGTGTCAAACAGGAGCAGAACAGAGCCTTTATTCTACCCCGGGTTGCTTAAAGCTGAAGTGTGGGAAATTGGGCATGTCTAAAATGGAACTGTCAAGCTTAGAAGGTTTAATATTGAACCTTTCCCTACAGATCTCAAACAGACTAATATATCAAGTCTCTGGCACTTCTCTTGGGTTATAAATTGCGCTTGAAAAATAATACTTATTAAAGCTACTAAAATGCCCTGTGAGGTAAAAGAGTAGGCTAAATTATTATGTGATCAATTATTTCCTTTCACCATTGCCCATGTGATTCTAAACAGGTTTGCTTCCATGGTTTTATTCTAACAGAAGCAAGTAAGTGTCCTGGACACTTTGTTAGGAAGGAGTCTGAGGCTCTTTCTAAGCTAAAGCTAAAAGAGCATCACAATCCTTGCTGGTCAGGGATTGTGGTACAGAACATTAACACAGATGCCCAGTGTTGGCCGTGAACTCGGGTTTTGATTCGGTACTACCCTGTTTTATCTGTCTCTATTCAGGGTCATGTTCAGTGTAGCTAGTAAGTTACGATTTTATAGATTTTTAAAAATAGTTTATTATTAAACTAAGTTTGCCTTCCTATGTGATGACATGACAATATGGAGGGGAAAAATTGACGAAAAACAGGATGGAGAAGACAAGAGTGTTTGTTAAAGGGAAGCTCACACAGCATGCAGTGTCAGGGAGAAATAAGAGAAGGTAGCACCAAGTCAAGGACACAGCAGGTGGCGGGGGGTGGCACAATCCTGTAATCGCAGTGGCTCAGGAGGTGGAGGTAGGAGGATGGCGAGTTCAAAGCCAGCCTTAGCAATGGCGAGGCACTAAACAACTCAGTGAGACCCTGTCTACAAAACAAGGCGGGGATGTAGCACAGTAGTTGAGTGCCGCCGAGTTCAGTCCCTGGTACCAAAAAATAAAACATAGCACAAGGGCTGGGGATGTGGCTCAAGCGGTAGTGTGCTCATCTGGCATGCGTGCGGCCCGGGTTCGATCCTCAGCACCACATACCAACAAAGATGTTGTGTCTGCCGATAACTAAAAAAATAAATATTAAAAAAAAAAAAACAGCACGTAATGAACATGAAGCAAACAAACTATCATAGTCGTCAGCAAAATAGTCGGAGATCTCAAGGGTCAGAATTTGGAGAAAGTCTATGAGACAAGGGTAGGCTGAGGAAAGAAGGAGCCTTTTAAGCATGCCTGAAGTCAGAACTGTGAATGGAGATGCAGCAGTGCAGGGTGTAGTAAGTTCAAGTGAGATACTGCAAATACTGCTAACAAATGACTGAATATGGATTTGACTGACAATTGCAGGAAATGCATCTGGTATCCAGTGAACCACATGCTACAAAACAGGAAAAAAGAGAAATATTTAAGAATTTATACAATTTGCAAGAAACGTAAATGAAAATTAGGTCCACCAGAGATAAATATAAACACAATGACTTTTTGCTTTGTCCAAACTTAAACATATCTACAACAGGAATTCTGAGGAGCAAATGAATTGGAAATCACAAGTTGTAGCTGCAGAATGCCCTCCTCCCAACCCACCCCACACCCATGTCCCAATTCCTGAATTCTATAAATATGTTAAACTACATAGCAAAAGAAGGCCTTGCAGATGTGATGAAATTGGGAATCTTGGGAAGGGAGATTATCCCAAATTATCTGGATGGACTCAATGTAATCACAAGGTCCTTGTAAGGGGCACTAAGAGGGTCAGAGCCAGAGAAGAGATATGATGATGGATTCAGAGCAAGACATTTTAAAATGCTCTGCTGCTGGCTTTGAAGAAGAGGGATGCAGGCAGACTCTAGCAACAGGGAAAAGTCAGGAAATGGATTCCCCCTAGGGCCTTGGGAGGAAGAGCAGCCCTGCTAATATCTTGATTATGGCTCAGTAAACACAGTTTGGACTTGACCTCCAGAACTGTGAGATAATATGTGCTGTTTTTAAGCAACTACTATGCTTAAGGTAATTTATTACAGCAACAATAAGAAACAAATACAATGTGCCAACTAATACAATTGGTTAGATGGAAAGTGTTTTTCCAACAAAAAAATAATCTGACGAAGTCCCCACATTTCCTACTCTTGCATAGCAGGAAATAGAAGCATGTTCAACTTCATTCTGCCTTGAATTTCTGAAGGTTGGGAGATAAAAGGATTTTTTTCTTGTACATCTATCTAAAATACAGGCAAGTCCAGAGCATATTCTTAAAATAGCATTACCACACTCTGGGTCTTTAAGCTTACAGGACCTGGTGGCAAAAATGTGGGAACTGGGTGAGGCAAAGATCTTAGAAGGGAATGTTAAGGAATGGGAATATTCACAAGAAGTCAACTTGGAAAGGTGAGCACACAGGTACAAGCGGACGCTGGGAATGAGGGAGAGCACTAGGGTGTACTTCCAAAGCAGAAGCATGAACCATAAAGAAATGAATGTAAGGACAGACTATCTAATCTGAAAAAAAAAAAAATAGTGCATTTCTGAGGTCTACCTGGCAAGATCCATCTAACAACATTGTGTAACCAAGTTTCCTTATATTTCTTATGCTTTTTTTTCTTTCTTTTCTTATTTCTTTTTTTCAGCGTGAAGACTATTGTTGTTCTAAGCCTTGCAACCCTCTTAGCTTACCTTGTGCACTTAGAAAAATAGATCTCACTTCCCTCTGAGCAAGACCTTTGTATGTCAGTTCTAATTTTCCTGTGATGAGTTCAGTGGAAGAGTCCTGTGAATGGTGGAATACTAGCCCTCTGAACAACTCAACAGTGAATTGCACCTCCAAAAATGGAGCACTGGATCAAAGAAAAAGAGTGTGACTTCATGTGGGTAATGAGAAATGATTTGGGAAACACTGAATTTCTTTTAATGGACTCTATTTTTCTTGGCAGATCTGATCTTAAAGTGGCTATGTGGTCCTGTGTTGAGACAGAATCTCATCCCTGCAGTTAACGTAACACACCAACCTCTGCCAATAGCCCCCAACAGATAGTAAAACATGAGCATCCCTGCTGCACCCTTTGACCTCAGTGGTATCTCTGGCTTTCTCTTTAAATACTCCCTAGATTAGTAGCCGATCTGCTAGCATCCAGCAGTTGATTTGTGACACAATTCAAATTCAGATTTCTGGAAGTCAGAGATTGCTGGGAATAATACCAAGGAGATCAGTATATTGCACTAACATGCCCGCACCCTGATGGTGTTTCAGAACGGCCACCCCACCCATCTCTCCTTCTATTACCAAGGAGCAATGATGTGGGATGGAAGAAAGGAGAGAACTAGAGCAGTGTTGCACAAATGTCCGACAGTCCTGAACCACCATCATGATTTGTACCAAAGTCATGCACCATTGGTACGATTATTTATATCCCATTATCCAGTAAATGGATTCTGTTTTTCCTTAGCTTCATTCGAAGCAAATAACCACCATGATAGCAGAGATTTAAGGGATGAATAACATTTTCAATGCTCATTAAAATAAATCCATAACTGAAGCAGTTAAAAAAAAAAGCATGTCCACACAGAGTCTAAAATCATCTTATGTACCTCGTAAGTCACACTTGGGGAAACAGTCAAGCAAAATAAATCTCAGCTGAGAGCTTCAAAAACTTCAGACGGGGCCCAAAATATCCACATTGGAGCTGGATGAAAAGGCAGAAGTGGGGCTGCGATTGTGGCTCAGTGGTGGAGCACTTGCCTAGCCTAAGTGAGGCACTGGGTTCAATTCTCAGCATCACAAATAAATAAAATAAAGGTCCATCGACAACTAAAAAAACATTAAAAAAAAAAAAAAGACAGGAGGGGGAAACTGTTTGCAGACTCACTCATTCGTTCCACTTTTCCACATCCCTATTGCTAGCACATTCCATTCGAGCACTGGCAGCTGCTCGAAGAGACTAACAGGGGTGAAATAAAAAGAAAAAAAAAAAAGAAAGAAAAGAAAGCATAAATCTGACAAATGAAGTGGGATCCGCTCGGTTTCCTGCTGTTCCTGTATTTTGTGGGTTGAAAGGCTAATATCAAAATATTGTGGTTTTAAAACCGTCATAATTATAAGATCTAGAATCCTGTTTGTCATCACTCCATGCCTTTGCCTTTGTCTCTTTCTAGCTCCTTCATGTACCATAATTATGTCTTCTGTGTGGGTCAATTATCGCTGAACTAGAAAACAAATTACCATCATTACCTCCGATTATTCTTCCCTTCTCTTTGATCCTCTTTTGTGCAGCAACCCCAAATTTTGTGTTCATTTAGCCTTTCTCTTCCCTGGTTGCCTTGCATGACAGAGCTGAGATGCAAAAGAAAATCATTCTCCTGCTGTTTCCAATATTCTCCTTCCCTTTCATCCCACTCTTTAAACATTTCTGGTGCTTGCGTATTACCAAAAGAGATTGCAAAGATCCTATTTCCCACATCTCTGTGGGTAACATGGCCTTTTTAGTCACAGTGGCCCTTTAATCTTTGTCCTCCCCACACTAACTACATTTACTAAACCCAAATGAGTACACAAAGGCCCATTCAGACTGCATTAATGTCTTTAAAAGCTACTGCATCCTAGTGTCAATAATCCTAAGAATAATGGGCCCCAAGACTTAGGTGACACAGAAAATTAATGAGACTAGCTTGACCAATGATCCAAGAATTATGAAGGACTTCTCCACTGTGGTTACAAAAACCGATGAAATTAGCATTTTTTTTTTGTTTGAAAAAAAAAAGTAAGAGATGAGAGAAATAATACTCAAGAAATAGAAATATGCAGATTTTCTTAATCAGGTTTTTCTAGATAGGTATCCAGAAAACCAAGAGGTGCCATGAGGTACTTGCTTTCTCCTTATAGAGAATCAGCTCAAGTGAGGGATGGGGAACCTCAGTCATATGTTCTTTTAGTCTATAGGATATTGAGCATGATGATTTTTCTTGCCAGATACTGTCAAGCTGATTTCCCAGAACTCCCTATAATGATTTGAAAGAATATCCTCAATGCCGCGGTATAAATGTTCGGTATTCAGATTTTTTTGTGCAACAAAGAGGGAGCAGGAAGCAGGGTTGTACAATTCGTGCCAGCTGGAGCCCCGGATGTCGACTGAAATTTTTTACTTCTACCACATCTTAGTGCCCCTTCTGCATTTTATGAGGTACTTTCCCTTTGCTGTTTATTCTCCTCTATTTCTCATTGCCCTGAATCTATGCTGAGGGGGAAAAAATAAAACTAAATAATTTATCTCACTGTGGCATCTCTCAGCAAATAAGTACAACTGGATGTGTTGCAGGCACAGGGAACAGGGACTTCTCTGCTTATGTTGAATATAGCTGTTAGGTTTGGGGACAGGGTTGGGGGGACTAATGTTGAAACAGTTTAGAAAAGTAGCTTTATTTTGTTTAACACACACACACAAAAACATCCCCATTAATGATTCATTCCATGATGATGGGAATACCCTGTGGTCAGAGATCAGGAGCCCAGGCTAGACTTCTCATAACGCCTGTCTCAGCTGAGATCACGAATCTACATGTACTATGGTCCTCACTCCAGCTACAGCACAGGATTTCTGTGAGAATGCTCTCAGTGCTTGCAAAATTGCTAACATTAAAATACTGTGCAAATACAAGATGTCTCTTAAATAGCATGAGCTTCTATTTCCTACTCTTTACAGGGCAAAAAGGAGAAAACCTCTGGTGCATTACACCATTACACACATATGGAATTCAGTCGAGGGTTTTCACCTATCTTACCTTATTTATACCTTACAACATCTGAATAGGTATTATGTTCATATCCTGAATTTTTAGCTAAAGAAAGTGGAGCCCTGAGGAATGGTCAGGTTACCCATCCTCTGTGTCTCATTTATTCAACAAAGAGTAGGTACTGAATGTTATTCTAGGACAATGTTAGACAATGTTGGCAAAATACAACTCACAGATCAAATCCAACCCATCACCTGTTTTTACAAATAAAGGGATATTGGAACACCTCCTCCATGGCAAAGTTGAATGGTGGCAATGGAGACCCTAATGACATGCTGAGCAGATAGAATATTCACTCAGTAGCCCTTTAAGGAAGGAATTTGATGACCATGGTTTTAGGAACTTGGGATAGAGCAATGAAAATGGGAGAGTCACTGCCATCAAGGTGGTTGCATTTTAATGAAGGAGATGGTTTATGCACTTATTTTTTTAAAAAAATCATGTAGCTTATCAGAATGTTGTTATGGGAGAGATTAAGCAGGACAAGGTTGTGGGGGGTAGGGGGAGGTGAAACTTGCATGAGGGCAGTGATTGAAAACTTCCCAGAACACCTGGAAAAACTTGCAGAGAATTAGGGATAGGGGGACGTTGAGCTGAGGCTCTAGAAAAACACAATAACAACTTTGAATTATGTTCTGAATAAAAGCAGGAACCACTAGAGGTATGTAAGTGGGAAAATGTCACCGATTTGTTTTTTTCTGAAGGATCTCTCAGACTTCTCTTGCTGAGATGGAGTGTATTAAGACATGATTCAAAACAGAGAAGAGAGAGGAGGCTTAATGTAATGTTCGAGGCCAGAGATGACAGTAGCAAGTACAAGGGTTAGAGCAATGGGAACAATGAGAAATATGTGGCTTCTGGAAGCTTTTGCGGGTAGAGGAATAGGAATTTGATATGTCAGATGAGAGGTGTGGGCAGACAGGAGTTGAAGATGGCCCTCCAAAGCTTTGGGGCTGGAAGAAAGACCAGAGTTCCAGAACTCTGAAATGCATTTAAGGGATGTTTTAGATTCCCAAGGCTTCTGTGACAAATTACCACAAACTTGGTTGCTACACATTATACGCATTTATATTCTCACGGTTCTGGAGACCAAAAGTCTGAAATCAAAATGTTGGCAGGACCACACTTGCAATTACAGAAGGCCAAGGACATCTCTTGTCTCTTCCAACTTCTGGTGGCTCCCCGTGCTGCCTGGCTTGTGACTGAATCACTCTGTTCCTATGTCTCCTCTGTGTCTCTTCTCTTTTTCATTTTTTTTAAAGATTGGATTTAGGGTCCATGTAGATAATCTATAATGATCTCATCTTGAAATCTTCAAATGGATTACACGTGCAAAGTCCCTTTTTCTAAATAAGGGTCATATTCAAGGGTTCTAGGTACAAATATTTTTGAGGTTGGGCACCATTCAATCCTCCATTAGCGGAAAACTGGTAGCATTGCCCTGGACTTGTTAGTATGAAACTTCTATTAGTTAAGGGAGATGTTGAGGAGCAGTTTAATACCTTGGCCTGGAATTTAATCACATCATGGTATTCAGGAGTCTCCCATATACAGTGAAACAACCAGTAAAAGGCACTGTAATATAAAGCAACATACCCTGCCTATTCTACCTCAGTGTTGCTGTCCTTGGATATAACACAAAGAACCCTCTGTCTTTTAAAAAGGCTGTATGGACTGAACTAAACAAGATTCTTTGGGGGTGGGGGATAAAAAGAAAGTGGTCTTTTGTTTTTCTTGGTGATAGTATCACCTTAGCAAACCAAAGGCACACAAATGCCACATTTCAGTGGTCCCCAGTTCCTCCCTGGTAAAATTCAAAGGCACATACAAGCTGGTATTAAGGGTTCAACCAACAGTTTGGAATGGCAGGCATTTTCTCTACCCCACAGAGAATAAATGGCTTTGCTAGCAGCCTCTTCTAATCCGTGGAACTAACTAGCTGAGAAAAAATGTGAGCATTAAGTTGTTTGATTCCAACTCCACATAGAAATTCTGCCAAGTCCAAAACTTCAAAGCTTGATATATTAATGAGTTGCTGAATTCTCTGGAGATGTCTCTCTGGTCAAAGAAAAGTTCTATCAGAACATCTTCTCTGTAATTCAAAGTGAAAATTGATGCTACCTGAGTGTCAGGTGTAATCATGTTAATTTATTAGGGAACATACAAGGGCCTACTGAAAGAAGGAATGCTCCAATTATGGGTTTAAATGAGTTTGGGGTTCCTTGCTTTTATCAATCTGATTCATGAAGTATTTTTTGCTTTCAGATAATCAAAAGTTGTTTATGTATGTTTGGGGCTTATTGATATAACTAAAAATGCTCAGAGGTAGAATTATAGTGCTTTTCTAAAAACACAGTGAAAATGATATACCCCAAATGTAACTTAAACATTAGCATTTGAGTCAAAGCTACTTTTAATAAGCAATAAGAGAAGAAAGCACTTGTGACAGACTAACTCAGGAGAACGAATAACTCAGGAGAATGCCATTCAAATGTAGATGATGATGATGATGATTGTACTCAACCACAGAGCCACATCCCCAGCACTATTTTATTTAGAGACAGGGTTTCACTGAGTTACTTAGCACCTCCCTGTTACTGAGGCTGGCTTTGAACTCACGATTCTCCTGCCTCAGCCTTCCAAGCTGCTGGGATTATTGGCATGCGCCACTGTGCCTGGCTCACATGTGGATTCTTCTCCAAAATATTCCTGATTCCATATTTCAGAATCTTCTGGGACAGAAAATATCCTTGTCCAATGGTCTGTTCAATGATAAATGAATATCTTCCTCCAATTCCCTCAGGTAGGGAACATGAGGAAATCACTTAGGAACCTGACTTACCATCTCAATATGGGCACCAAAGGTGTGTTGAAATTTTCCAGTTCCCTTATTCTTACAGGACAGAAATCAATATAATTCAGAGAGGACTCAAAAATGTGGAGCATAAGAGAAAAAAGTCTTGATGATTATTATGTCATTCTAAGGGAAAGAGTCTTGCACAATTGTTTAAATAACAACTTCTGTCTTTGGGAGGATATTTGTGAATATCCATTCTGCAATTTACCTCTATGACTTTCTGCAAGTCCCTGAAACTTTCTCAGTCTTATGCTTTCTTGAATAAGAAGGAATAAAAGTAGTGCATATTTAGTAAGGCCATTGTGAGGGCCAAATGTAAACAATACAACATCTTGCCCAGCCCAGAGGAAATGATATTAATTGCAGCTATAATCATCATCTGAATAATAAAAGCAAGGCTAAAGTTAATTGCTGATAATTCCATATTTTTCAATATGAGGCAAATATCCTTTGATGAGATCTCAGACACATTCACCCCCACACAAGAGACTTTGATGAAAGGCCACATCTGCTGAGAATGTGATCAGAAGTTTATTCTCTTATTAGTGAGAGTGGAAACGTTGCTTTCATTTTTTTTTTTTTTTTTTTGTAACTTGGATGAAGATCTAAAGGCCCTGAGGTACCTGGCACAGAGAACTCCAAGTTATTATTGAAAACTGAAAATGTTGATGAACCTAATAGCCAAAGGCAGATCAAGTCCACACAGCATGAAGCTAAAAGTAGGGCAATGAGAAAAACACAGCTGAGCTAAGATCCAAGCCTCAGACCTCTGGTAAGAAATAATGGTGTGGGTCAGAGAGAGTGAGAAACAAACCAAGACAGCCCAAATTCTGACTTGGACTCTTTTTTAGAAAGAAAATGTCTTTGTGTTACATGGATTTTCAAGTCCTTCTTTTAACTAGGAAGTAAATGGCCAAATGTATCTGGTTAGGATTCCACCTAGATGGGCAGTTCTACCAGATTCCACTCACTGGTGATTTCTTCCTTCATCATCTGTTTTCAGAGAATCTTAGTCTTCAGAATAAAGTACTCCCACTTCTACCCTCTGCCAACTCAGCCCTATGTCTTGTTCTGAGGTGGTACTCACCTTTCTCTATCCAAAGAGGCTTTTACTGCCTTACTAAAATAACCTTTCCAGGAGTTACAGTGCCATCTTGAAATCCAAAGAAGACAATGGAAGTGCATATTGTGGTGTGTATGTGTATATATGTATGTGTGTGTATGTGTGTGTACACACATGCACATGCACATAGAACATATGCACAGGAAAGTATGTGTTCAATGGTGAAGAGACTCAAATCCTGATGATGAGCCTGTTTGAGGTGATCTCCCAGCAGCCACCTGGCAATAGTAGGAAACCATTCATTCATTCCAAAATGAATTCATAACCAAAATTGAATTCCAATCAAATAATTTCTATTATTTCATATTAATTGAGTGCCTACTTTTTACCAAGCTGGGAGGAAAAGGGAACTGGTGAGATTAGGAGGTCATTATAAAAACCCTCGTGAATAATATTATTGTAGATAATATTGTTGATAGAAAAGGTCATGAGGAAAAGAATTTAGAGAATTATTTTAAAGATATCAAATGAAAGGATTTTCTAATAAATTGAATGTGGAGTATAAGAGAAAGAGGAGACTCAAGACAACACCAAGTTTTGTGGCCCAAGTAAAGGAGAGGATGAAGCTTTTAATCACTGAGGTCAGATGATTGTGGGAGGGGCAGATTTGGGAGCCTGTAAATGCAGAGTTATGTTTCGGCCACATTAAGTCTGAGATGACAATGTTGCATCTACAGGGGATGTGTCGAGTAGGCAGTTCAGTGTGTGAGAATGATTTCAGGAGAGAGTATGGGTTGTAGATATGAATTTAGGAGCTTTCAGGGTTCAGTGGCTATAAAAACCCTGTCACTGCAAAGGAAAACCTAGAGGGTAAGAATAGAATCAGAGATGGGATTGGAAGACTGAGCTTCAAGAGATGAATGATCAGGAAAGATAGAGAAAGGCTAAGAAGTAAGTGGAAGGAAAAATTGAGAGTAAGCAAAATGAAGAAAGTTTGAAGAAGAAAATTATCACACCTTTTTATCAAATATTTATTGCATGTAAACATTCTAAAGAATTGCAAGATGAATCCATGTTGTACTAAAAATAGAAAAGCGAATTCAGTGACAGAAATACCCGCCTCATCCCTTTCTAGTTCTGGTCTATAAATTCAAATGGTTTTTGAATAGAATTGGTAGGAGAATTTTCAAACAAGTGAAGAGTTTTTGTTCTTTGTCCTCTCATTCCCTTAGGAAGAGTTAAAAGGGTGCCATCTGACCTCCATCACACCATCATGCCAAGGAGAGGAGAGCTTACAGATCAAGTTGATACCAGGAAAAAAAAAAAGGTAATATTAGTTTCATGCTTTTTAGCAACAAAAATTCATTGGCCACTTAGCAGCATGGGGAGGGCCTAAGCGAAGCTAGGAAGAAAGGTCTGGAAGAGTCCAAGATGTGTCCCTAGGAGTTTGAGGACAGAACTAAACATGTGGACTAGTTACTGTGGGAGTCTGAAGGTGGGCGGGCAGCTGGAGAGGGCAATTCTGTGGGCAAGGCACTCTTCCACAACTTGGCGGGATAAGAATATATGAGTGTCCTAGCCTGATTAGCCAGGTTTGTATTGCCTTGATGGGCTGGAGACAAAGTGAAAACCCTGTTGCAATATGACAAGCAAGCCATAGAAAAGGCAGAGGAATCTGGTACAAACGAAAGCTGCATGTAATCCTGCAGGAAACGCAGGCTTGGAACAAGCCACTAGAGCACTTGCCCTAAGTAGGCTCTTATTACTCTGGATACTGACTTCAGATTCCAAAACTGCAGCACTGCACATCTAGTTGCACTGAGTGACTCCTGAAGGGCCTGGAAAAATGGGGAGTCAGAGGCAACCTTCACCCAGTATCCTGAAGGGGCTAGTAACATTGTCATTGACTGCCATGCAAGCATCTGTCATTCTCCACAGCCATCCACACCCAGAGGGCTTCTCTTTCTCAGACTGTTGACACTCCTGAGGCCAACCAAGGAGACCAGTTCACTTGAACTTCTAACTTTAGGGGACCTATGTGTATTTTTCAGTTGACTCTAATGGTGATTATAAATTGATATCCAACATCAGATCAGATATTCCTTTATTCTGTAAGTGTGTGCCATCTGTAGACATCCGTTCACTAAGCATTTGTTAAAAGTTCACACAGTTCAGGAGTTCTGTACACCATCAGAAACTCTGAAGGAAACAGACACTAGGTGACTTCAGAGGATTCCAAGCCTAACTGAAAAGTCAAACAAGTAAATTTTAAGTCTAACACAGTGTATCAAATAATACACAAAGATACACAAACACCACCAACATTTGTTAATCACTTCTCGTCCATCTATGAGGCACTGACATTGAGCACTGTCCACTAAAGACTCATGCTTCTCTTCTCTAAGGAAGTTATTTCCACAAAGGAGTTGCCCATAAGGATACTGTATTTCCTAGACAAACTCAATATCAGAAGGACCATGTGATCTGGCCAATAGAATTTGGACAAAAGTGATTTTATGTCACTTCCAAGCCTGCTGTACCACTAAAATCTTTTTTTTCTCTCTCTCTCTCTCTCACATTACTGCCACCACTACCATGATACATATATATGTACATGCAATGTATACACATAGATATCCTATATATATTATATGATATCTCTCTCTCTCTCTCACACACACACACACACACACACACACACACAAAACCAGTGGAAATGTGGAAGTTATATGTTGGAGATAGCAGACCCTCCATCAACCTGGGCTCCTGAATTACTGTGTGGAGCAGAGCTGACCCTCCCTCATCACTGATTACCTTATGAAGTGAGAAACAAATTTCTATCTTGTAAAACAATTGAGACTTGTGGGGTTATCACTTAAAGTAGGTACTGTTGACATCACTAATATACCCCAAAGCCCTAGTTCTAGATATTTGATGTGACTGAATTTTAAATCAACCACATCAAGCAGATGCCACATTTTACCAATGAGGAAACTGAGGCCCAAAGAAGTGATGCTCAAGGTCACAGAGATGCTTTATTGTTGAGGAACAGTGAAAAGGGGAGTCATCACAGGTCCTGAATTTGAGGAGGTTACCATTTCAAGTCAGATAATACAAATATGCAAAGTCCTAAATATAAAAATCAGAAGCCTGGTTAGGAAACATAAAATCTCATCTGTGTGTTTCCAGATAGCCCCTCACCAAATGCTTAGAAAATTCAATGTTATTCCAATGATAAAAAGTTAAATAAATTACAAAATACCGTGGTTTAGAAAAAAATTAATTCAGAAACAATGATAAAAATTGAATTAATAGGATTTAAGTGAAAAACAATTTAATGTTTTCAAAGAGTTCAATAACCTCAGCTATTTTATAATCTATTTTAAATTCAATTTTATTTCAATTAAAGTATTTAAACTAATTAATCAAAATATTAAATATTAAAATTTTGCTTAGTTACATATTTATTTCTTTATAGAGGTATATTGCTTCATTTAAAGAAAAGGAATAATTTAAGACAGCTTACAGATTAATTGAATAATACAAAACTCTGACATAAAAGACAAATAAGTTAAATATAGGATTGATATAAAAATTTGTAACATGTATTTCATTTTCATGAAAGGAGGTACACACTTAGATCTGATTTCCCTGGGGGGGAAAAAAGGAAGATTATAATTGATTACTAGATTCACAGTGTTAGAGGATATCCAGCCTTTCTTGGCTTGAAACATGAAGGAAATGTGTAAGATAACAAATTAAGGCTTCATTACTATGCCTATGAGGCATCTAGTTGCAAGATTCATATGGTTGTTTTCTATATAACACTCCTCGGTATTAACCTTGATGGCACTGCAAACACTAGCTCGGTAAGAAATTAGGAGTCACATACAGCAATCCAGGTAGGTGCCCAGTTTTCTAAAGACCCAAGTCTGAAGTTTAGCTACACCATTCCAGCTCATTATTGGTAGATGAGGTTGCCGACTTGGAAAATGAACCAGCTCAACCTAGAAGCATTAACAAAAGCACAAAATTATTAATTATTTAACACAGACTAGAGTGGCACTGGGAAGAGGAATGAGATTATAACCCATGAAGAAATTAAGATCATGATAAGCAAAAAAAAAAAAAAATAATGATTGAAGCAAACCTATAGAATTGGGAATTGAACTCAGGGGTGCTTAAACACTGAGCCCCATCTCCAGTCCATTTTCATATTTTATTTAGAGACAGGGTCTCACTGAGGTGCAAGCGCCTTGTTAAGTTGCTAAGGCTAGCTTTGAATTCTCTATCCTCCTACCTCAGCCTCCTTCCTATCTCAGCCTCCCAAGTCGCTGGAATTATAGGCATGTGCCACCACGCCTTTCCCATTTTTTGTCATTTTTTAATGCTTTCTCTATAGGGAAATTTTAATTGCAATTATTTTTGCTTAATAATAACTTTTTGCTCTAAAATGCCAACTTACCATTTTATATTGAAAGTGGACAATTAAGGTGGAATGATCCGGAACCAGGAGATACTTTGAACTGTGAGATCAGAAAATAGTTTTGTTTTTTAAAAAGAGGGATGAAGGTATTAGCTGCAGATGCAGTTAGCTTGATGTGATTTTAAGTTCTCAAATTATTGATGAAAGGATGAGCGTGTTATTATGGACAAGAAAAGTTGTACGGTATTGATAAACAGTATCTTTGGTACTATATAATCACAAAGAAAAAATTATAAGAACTGGAAGGTAGAATATAGAATATACTAAGTAAGAAACTTCAAGAAAATATTGGTAAAAAGTAAAAGAATACAAAATCATCATACAAAAATCAATAGCTTTCCTATTCACTGAAGATGAATTTGCTGAAAAATAAAACAAAAGGAAACAATTCCACTTTCAGTAGCTTCAAAAAATATATGTGAAGGGGTTCAAGATGGTAGGACAAAAAGAAGGTCACTTTCCTGGTTGCTCCCTGGCATGAAGCCAAGAAAGCAGACCGGCAGGTTCTCAGCAAAGTAGGTGAACAAACAGAGGGGAGAAAGCTTTACTGGAATTTAATACTGGACATTAAAAGCAGATTGTAGACAAATAGGAAAAGAAGAACTGAAACCACCCCTATTTGCTGATGACATGATTCTGTATCTAGAAGACCCCAAAAACTCCACCAGAAAACTTTTAGCACTCACAAATGAATTCAGCAAAGTAGCAGGATATAAAAATCAATACCAATAAATCAAATGCATTTCTATACAGCAGTGATGAATCAATTGAAAGAGAAATCAGGAAAGCTATCCCATTCACAAGAGCCTCAACAAATCATTAAAGAAAGAAATTGAAAGAGGTCTTCGAAGATGGAAAGATCTCTCATGTTCTTGGATAGGAAGGATTGATATTGTCAAAATGGCCATACTACCAAAAAAGTACTATATAGATATAATGCAATTTCTATTAAAATTCCTATGGCATTCCTCATGGAAATAGAAAAAGAAATCATGAAATTCATTTGGAAAAATAAGAGACCCCAAAATAGCCAAAGCAATCGTAGGAGAGAAAAGTGAAACAGGAGGAATCACAATATCAAACTTTTAAATTATTCTACAGAGCTATAGTAATAAAAACAGCATGGTATTGGCACCAAAGCAGACATGAACAGCAACGGTACTGTCTCACAGTAGACAAAGTTGCCATAAATATACAATGGAGAAAAGATAGCCTCTTCAACAAATGATGCCAGGAAAACTGGATATCCATATGTAGCAAAATGAAATAAAACCCCTCTCACCCTGCCCAAAATTCAACTCAAAGTGCATCAAGGACCGAGGCATAAGACCATATGCTCTGTGCCTACTAGAAGAAAAAGTAGGCCCAAACCTCCATCATTTCAGCTTAGGCACCACATTCCTCAAAAAAACTTCTAAAGCACAAGAAATAAAACCAAGTATCAATAAATGGGATGGTATCAAACTAAAAGCCTTCTTCACAAAGGAAACAATCAGGAACATGAAGAGAGCCTACAGAATGAGGTGCCACCTACACCTCAGAAGTGCAAGATATAAAGAAGATATGTATCTCCAGGATATATAAAGAGCTCAAAAAACTTAACACCAGAAAAACAAGTAACCCAATCATTAAATGGGCAAAGGAATTGAACAGACATTTCATAGAAGAAATACAATCAGTCAACAAATATACAAAAAAAAATGTTCAACATCTCTAGCAATTAGAGCAATCCAAATTAAAACTATACTGAGATTCCAATTCACTCCAGTCAGAATGGCAGTTATCAAAAACACAAGCAACCATAAATGTTGGCGAGGATGTGGGGGGAAAGGCACACTCATACATTGCTGGTGGGACTGCAAATTGGTGTAGCCACTATGGAAGGCAGGAGATTCCTCAGAAAACTTGGAATGGAACCACTATTTGACCCAGTTATCCCATTCCTCAGCATATACCCAAAGGACTTAAAAACTGAATATTACAGTGATACAGCCAAATCATTATTTATAGCAGTTTAATTCACAATAGCTAAGCTATGGAATCAACTTAGGTGCCCTTCAACAGATGAATGAATAAAGACCATATGGTACACAATGGAATATTACTTAGCCCTAAAGTGGAATGAAATTATGGCATTTGCCAGTAAATGGATGGATCTGGAGATTATCATGTTAAATGAAATAAGCCAATCCCAATAAGCCAAAATCTGAATGTTGTCTCTGATGTGCAGATGCTAACAAATAATAGGGGGAGGAAAAAATAAAAGTTCATTGCATTAGACAAAGGAGAATGAAGGAAAGGCAGTGGGGATGGGAATAGGAAAGACAGTAGAATGAATCAGAATTCCCTATGTTCATATGTGAATATACAACAAGTGTAACTCTACATCATGTACAACCACAAGAATGAAAAGTTATACTCCATATATGTATAATATGTCAAAATACATTCCACTGTCATGGATGTCTAGAAAGAACAAATAAAAAATATACAGTTAGGAATAAATCTAACCAAGGAGGAAGAAGACATTAGAATGAAAATTATAGGACACTGAAGAAATAAATTAAAAAATACAGAAGATGGAAAGACTTCCCATATTCATAGATGGAATTAATATTGTTCAATTGGTCTTGTTACCAAAAGAAATATACAAATTTAATGAAATCCCCATCAATTTACCAATAACATTATTCATAGAATAATTTTAAAGGATAGACAGAATTGGAATTTGGGGAAAACAATTCCAAAATTCACTTGGAAGCATAAGAGACAGAATAGCAAAAGCAATCTTAAGCTAAAAAAGCAATTCTAGAACCATCAGAATACCTGACCTCAAATTATACTACATAGCTATAATAACAAAAACATGATGACATTAGCATAAAAACAGACCCAAAGATCAATAGGACAGAACAGAAGATATGGAGACAAGACCACAGATACAGTTATCAGATCCTTGAAAAAGCAGTAGAAACACACATTATTAAGAAGTTTTCAGTGGTTGAATGCTCGTCTTGCATGCTTGAGGAAGCATCACATACAAAATAAGTAAAATAAAGATATTGTGTCTTTCTATAGCTAAAAAAAAATTTAAAAAGACAATCTTTTAACAAATGGGTCCAGAAAAACTGGATATTCAGATGTAGAAGAATGAGACTAGACCTTTATCTCCCACCCTGCACAAGAGTCAATTCAAATTGTATTAAAGAACATAGATATTAGACCAGAAGCTTTGCAAATTTTAGGAGAAAAATGTAGGTCAACACTCCAACATATAGGCATAGGCATCACCTGACTCAACTGGACCCCTAGAGCTCAAGAAATAAAAACAACAATTTACAAATGAGATGGAAGCAAATTAAATAGTTTTTACACAGCAAAGGAAAGAAGCGCATGAAGAGGGAAACTATAGAATAGAAAAAAATCTTCATTAGCTACTCTTCTCACAGAGAATTAGTATCCAGAATATTAAAAAGAACTCAAAATTTAACACCAGAAAAACAAGTATCCCAATTAAAAAATGAGCAAATGAACTAAACCAACACTTTTAAGAAGAAATACAAATGGTCCCCCCAAAAATTGAGAAAACACTCAACAACCTTTAGCAATGATAGAAATGCAAATCAAACTATGCTGAGATTTCATCTCATGCCAGTTGGAATGGCTTCTATGGGAGAATACAAACAATAATAAATCCAGGAGAGGATGTGGGGGGAAAAGAACACTGTCACATTGTTGATGGTATTTTAAATTCATACCACCACTATGTAAGTCAGTATGGAAGTTCCTCAAATGACTGGGAATGGAATCACCATATGACCCAGTTATACCACTCCTCAATATTTATCCAAAATAACTAAATTCAGCATAACATTTAATATATGCAAACCCATGTTTATAGCAGTAGAATTCACAATAGCCAAGCTATGGAACCAGCCTAGGCATCCATCAGTGGATGACTAGATAATGTGCTATATACACACAATGAAGTTTTACTGAACCATAAAGAAGAGTGAAATTTTGTCATCTGCAGGAAAATGGATGGAACCTGGGAAGATTATGCTAACGAAATAAGCTAAATTCGGAAGTCAAGTGTCATGTTTTATTCCTTTTTTTTTTTTTGGAGAGAGAGGAGAGGGAGAAGGGAGAGGAGAAGAGAGAGGAGGAGAAGAGAGAGGAGGAGAAGAGAATTTTTTTAATATTTATTTTTTAGTTTTCGGTGGACACAACATCTTTATTTTATTTTATGTGGTGCTAAGGATCGAACCCAGCGCCCCGCGCATGCCAGGTGAACACGCTACCACTTGAGCCACATCCCCAGCCACTCATGTTTTCTTTTACACGTGGAAGATAAAGAGAAAAAAGAGGGGATCTCGTGAAAATAGACCAGTGGAGTAAAGGAAATGAGTCAGGAGAAGGGAGGAAGGAAGAAAAAAGGGTAATCCTGGGGAATGATATTGACTAAATTATATTGTTATATTATGTGCATGTATGAATGCATAACGAAGAACACCAAGATTAGGTATAATTATAATACACCATTAAATATATAGGGGGAAAATCTTGCTGAGAAATGAATAGTCAGGAATTATTTTGTTGCAAGCCAAATCATGTGTTTCAACCTAAATCAAGATTGATATCTATGTGGAAATGAGGGAGAATTTCCCCCACTTAATGACCACCCAAGAAAAATGGTGGATTTAGGATGGTGGTGAACCAACCCTCCTTACTTCAAGACTAAATGGGGGATGCAACAATCAAAGCAGACATACCTGAAGGGATATCATGGGCCATTGACTGAAGGGCCGAGCACAAGACAGAGATTCTTCTACATTCTCACTTTGTGTTCATGAAGTAGCACAACTCTCCCTCACAAAGGGGACAAAGTAATACAGTGGTATTTTGAAGGTGGTGTATCTGAGCCTCTTATTCAGAGAGGGTTTAGATTGTATAATAGAGTAAGCTCTAGATTTGGTGTCTTAAAAACATGGGTTGGAGAACTACTCCAAGATTGAGATGTTTTTCAAACATGTATTCTGAACATATTAATTAGGAAAATAGCATTTCCATTTTTTACAAATCTCACAGTCATGTTGATTTGATGTAATGCTGTCCATTTATAAAGAGAAAAACTAGAAATGCCATGAATAAGCAAGAATAAATGTCACAAGGTTACATTAAGTGGAAGAGCATACAAAAGAATGATTAGGAAAAATAGAGCTGGAAAACTGAAAGAAAATACTCAAAAATGGAAATTTTGTTAGAGTTATAGGGTTTTACACGTTTCTCATTTTTTGAAAAAAAAGAAAAATGTAGGGCTTAGAGAATAATCCAAGTGGCAGAGCACTTGCCTAGGATGTGTGATGGCCCGAGTCCAATTCCCAATACCACACAAGAAAAAAATGTTTCACATTGTACCAAATATTAGGCCAAAATAGTATATGTAGAAATGTTGGTTCTTAAAAATAATGAAATGTCTAAATGGGGGGGGGGGGCAGGGGAGAACCACTCTGAGCAGCTATGAACCTGTGAGATTTTTAAAAAAAATAGAAGATCAATATTCCTAGGAAGAAGCTATTTCCAAGATATATTTCATCCTGAGAACACTTTGCTTTCATCCCTAACTAGTCCTTACCCTGTCAGAGAGAACACAGAGTCATGGGACAAGTGTCACTGAGCACTATTAGACATTGTCCTCGGACCTGAATTATAGACAGCAGTGAACAGACAGACAAGCTGCTTACCCAGACAGAACTTCCACAAGTTTTTTGTACTATGTTTTCCTCTTAATTCTTGAATGTGTTCCCTTCAAAATTGAAGGGCTACTGATGTGATGGTATTAAATGTAGGGTATTTAAGAGTTTATTAACTGAGTATTCCTGTGACCGAGATCAAAGGCCATACAAAGAGGCTCCATGTGGCATCAGTTAGCTTGCCTTGTGCCTTCTGTCACATTTGGAACCCTCACCAAACCTGATGGCACCTTGAACTTGGGCTTCCTGTTCTCTAGAACTATGAGGAAAACAATGTCTGTTCTTTATAAATTAAATAGTCTTGGGCATTTTTGTTATAGCATCATAGAACAGACTGGTGAGGGAATATCCTTAAAATCTTTGTAAATAGAAATAGCGTGTGGCAAAATTTGCTCCCCAAATGTAGGCTCTCTCTTCACCCTGTTGATTGCTTCTTTTGTTGAGAAGAAGCTTTTTAGTTTGAATCCATCCCATTTATTGATTCTTGATTTTTATTTCTATTGTCTTATAGTGTCACTACAGGTTACCAATACCATACTTGTAAGGGAGAGATCAATATTACAGCACTCAATGTACCCAACGTGCAGCCATAGATCAGTTAGCTTCTATTTTTACATTTACAGTTTTGTCTCTATAATCAGTAAACAATAAGTTCAGTTATTATCCTCTACCATACAGTCAATAGGTTTGTGAAATGGGTTTATAGTTTCTGATGGTGGAAGGGTGGACTGTAGGGTTGGCTGAGATGTTTATGAGGTAGGATGTGAGAATATGGAGGTATTAGATTATATGACTAGTAAAAGGGTAATCATAAGAAGTTGGCGGTTAGTAGGAGAAACAAGAGATAGGCAACCCCATGCAAGATGTTACCTCAGCAATAGGATAACTGTTAGTACTCCTAGTAGAGAAACCTTTGGTGCAGCCAGACCCACAGGGACCTTGGTGACATCTTACCAGGTCCTTATTGTTGTCCCTTGATAGAAGCAGCACTATCCCAGTTTCACGGCTGTGGCAGCCTCAAGCCTATGTGTACCCTGATGTTGGGCTGCAGAGCCACACTTTGGTGAATAAGGAAACCTGCACAGGGTAGCTCTCCGAGCAGGCACAAGGTGGCTCTCCCTCTGGAACTCTGGGCTGTGGTGATGCGGGGCAGGTGGACTCTCCCTCCAGAACTTCTTGATTTTATTTCTTGTGCATTAGGAGTCTTGTTAAGGAAGTCGGGGCCTCATCTGACATGAAGATTTGGGCCTACTTTTTCCTCTATTAGGTACAGGATCTCTGGTCTAATTCTTAGGTCTTTGATCCACTTTGAGTTGAGTTTTGTGCATGGTGAGAGATAGGGATTTAGTTTCCATTTTGCTGCATATGGATTTCCAGTTCTCCAGCACCATTTGTTGAAGAGGTTATCTTTTCTCTAGTGTATATTTTTGGTGCCTTTGTCTAGTATTTATGTGGATTTGTCTCCGTCTTCTACATGGTCTACATGTCTATTTTGGTGCCAATACCATGTATTTTTTGTTACTATGACTTTGTAGTATAGTTTAAGGTCTGGTATCGTGATGCCTCCTGCTTCACTCTAAGGATTGCCTTGGCTATTCTGGGTCTCTTATTTTTCCCCAAATGAATTTCATGATTGCTTTTTCTGTTTCGATAAGGAATTATGTTGCTAGACCTAGGGATAGAATCAGAGACAGTTCTCTAGCTAAAATTTGAACATGTAGCAGTAGAAGGCTGAAAAGAAAGCACTGAAAATTCTTTATCTTTAATACTAAGGATCCTAAAAATTGAAAAAATATATATTGGATATAAACAAAACAAAATACAGAGAAGGATCAATGGAAAGGGCAGAATATGAATAATGATTTTTAAAAAAGATATCCAAATAAAATCAAGAAAGAGACCTCTCCCTTCGCTATTTGTTAAAACTGCTAGTTTTAACAACTCTTCTGTAAGAACGGAAAGATCACTCAAGAAACAGTTTTATATTACATTTAGGTTGTTTCTTAGATTATGGTATTAGATTAGCTCTCTAGTGAATTGCTTCTATTTTTTAATCCAGTCATTAAGTCTTAGTCAATTCTTTGTCCTATTTTAAAATCCTGAATTGCTTTTTCTTATAGAGAGACAAATAGGGACTGGGGTTTTGTGGCTCAGTGGTAGAGCACTTGCTTGGCATGTATGAGGCACTGGGTTTGATTCTCAGCATTGCATATAAATAAATGAATAAAAGGTCCATCAACAACTAAAACATACATATTAAAAAAAAGAAAAAAAACACGAACAGTTTTTCCAAAAATTAAACTAAAATAACATGTCAGATTTCAAGTGATAAGATTCTGCTGACAAAACTTTGCAACCCCTACCCCCCACACCAAAAAAAAAAAAAAAAAATCAGCAGACCTTGCAGAATTTTACCTCAATAAGGCTTATTCTTCTCAGGGCTACAAAAGAAATTTTCGAAATTTAAAGCAGCATTTCAGCAGGAAAAAAATCTTCACTGATATGAGAAAACCTTGGGTCAAACCCAAATCCTACCATTTGCGAATCTTTTTTTTAGTAGAAACAACCACTTTAATTTTAATTACCTTTATTAAAAATAAAAACAAAATTTCACTCATTTAAAAAAAACTGATGATCAAGTACACACCAGGACCCTAATTCTCAAGTGTTTGTCTTCAAGAAACTAACCAATATCTCATGGAACCCTGGTATCCTCACCCAGCCAGGACTAAGAACAGCCCATTTTAATGAAAGTGTACTGACTATCAGCATCAGGAAAAGGTGTTCAGAAATATTAGAATTCACCACAGTGTCCCAATAAATGCATCCATAGATATGGCAAACCTAGCAAATACAAGAAGAATACAAAATATGCCTCCCATGATTTAACTATAGCTCAATAATTTCATATATAAATAACATTTAAATTCTAAGATCATGAGAACATACCATTATGATGAAGGAGATCAAGGCATAAACAATGAATCAAAAGATGACATGCTGAGGCAATTCTAACATCTCAGCAAAATGCAGACATCTGCTCTTGCAATCCTGTGTCCAGAACAGCCCATCCCTTTTCCTTTTGGAAGCTCTCCTTAGTCCTGACCAACAGCAGTGGGGAGCATGGACTGCCTGGGATAGCACTGGGGATGGATTCACACACTAGAGTGAGGTCATAGCCATAGAGCTCATGGTTAGTGAGGCCACAAATCACAGCAGCATCAGTGGGAATGGGGGTGACACTAATAAAAAGGAAGAAGCCGGTGAGTGAAAGAAGTTTGGAATGAAGCACACATTTCTTTATTTGGAGTACTAGGTAGTGTAGTTCCATAAAATGAATATAAGGACAAGACAATATTTATGAGAAGTAAGTTTCAGCTCTATTTTATACCCTCAGAGGGCTGGTGAATAAATAAATCTGGATCCCATAGAAAATTTTTGATAACTGAGAATCATATTCAAAATGTCAAACACAATATCTAGACCATTACACAAGGTAAAAGCTACTCATGGAACTTGAACCTGCCATGGAATTGTAAGTGATTATCATTAACCTACAAGATCATCACCCATTTATAAACACAATCACCCCTTCCTGCTTTCCTACCTCTCGTGGATCCATTATTGTTTAATTAAAAGACATGTTCATTAGTACTGTTTAGTATAGATCCTGCTTTGGAGGCAAGGTGTCTCACAAGCGTCCACTATTTCTTTGAAAGACTGAGGTTGACATTGCAGAGTGGTGGCTTTCTCTTTAAAACTCTGAAGAGAAAGTGCCAATATTCATCTGAGTTTTTGCAAATAAAACATGACCCTTTGTAACAGTTTGGTGAAGTATTGACAATGGTTGGATGACCAATGTCAGAACTCCCTGGTCCTTCAATAAGAAGGACAGGTAATTATGAAACATATGATATTTCTGTCCACTACTTCATTACACTCTTCCCCTACAAAGAAAACAAACAACCCCTCATTTATCTTGATGTAACCCTTTAAAATTCTCAAATAGTCTCCCTACAACTCCACTCCAGGGTACAAGTGCTCTCGACCCTTCATCAACATGTACTACTTGGCTAGCCACACCAGGTCACTAAAACCTACCCGCTAAAATGACTTTGTTTAGCTTTCTTAATTAAATTGGAGTTTTCTACATTTTTTTAAAAAATTAAAATTGTTTTATTGCATCTTTAAAAGCTTTCGGGGGAGGGGGGTGTCCTGAACCCAAAGGGTCACTTAAATCAACTAAAGAATAAAGTCATAGTAAAAAAGAAAAAAAAAAGACAGTGACCACTTAGGCAGAGTTGAATCTGAATTTTATTATTAATCCAACTACAAAAATAAAATGGCCAAAAAAATACCTTAAAGAAAATAGCACAATTAAAAATAATGAATTAGTAATAATCTAGATAGAAAATCCCAGCTTATATTACTAAAACTGCTTGGGAATATGGAGGACAGGAAGGGGAAACCAGAAATGTGGGACATTTAACATTTTCACAGAGGAAGTAAATTTTGGTAAGAAAGTTTCGAATTTTTGTTTTTGTTTTGTTTTGTTTTGAATTTAAAAGTAGCTAATTGTAGTCAAGGGGGATAAATAACTTCCATTTCACTAGAGAGAATAAAAGAAAAGAAAATGTTGGCCTATAAATGAAAGTCCAAAGAAAAGGTAAAGTGCAAATAAACCATAAAACCATATAAGAAAAAAAAATGATAGTAAATGATTTAGTTATCATAGTAAATGAATAGGTTAAGCTCATATATTAAAAGGTCAATGCTTTTCATGGTCACAAAATCTAACCTTTTCAACAGCGAGTGTTCAGTAAACCTTTATTGAATATGTGAATGAATGCAAAGGTAAGGGTTTCTTCCCATGAGACAATTAAAATTAAACGACATTATTAAACCTAAAGGGTCATCCCAAGGTATACCAGGCAACATCAAATAGAAAATATTGGTATCAAAAAAATCAATGACCGACAAGGTAGAATTATATACTAATGAATATACAAAGATAAAGCAACTGTACCTATTTTGCAATAAATAATAGAACATAAAATAAATGAAACAGAACTTTTCAAAATGAAAAAAAAATCAAAACGAAAATGCAACAAAACTTTTTAGGAATCAGCTGAAGCTGCACTTAGAAATTTATAGCCGTCAATGGTACCTTTAAAGGGTCCTTGAAGGACTGGGGATGTGGCTCAGTGGCAGAGTGCTCACCTAGCATATGTAAGGCACTGGGTTCAATCCTCAGCACCACATTAAAAAAAAAGAAAACTAAATAAAATAAAGGTATTGTGTCCATCTACAACTAAAAAATATTTCTTAAAAAAAGATTTCTTGAAAAGACCAACAAAATTGGCAAAACTTTGGGCAGAGTGACAGTGAGAAAGAGAACTTGAATCATTAAAATCAGGAATAAAGAGAGGAGACATCATGCACTTTACAGAAACAACATGGATTAATAGAGAATATTGTTAACAGTTATATGCAAGTTAAATAACTGATCGGAGTTAGACAAATTAGACAAATAATTGTTCTGAATTAGACAAATTTCTGAATTGTTTCTAGAAACAAACTACTGAAATTGACTAAGAAACAGAAAATCTGAATAAGACTGATAAGAGATTACATCCAACAAGAAAATATTTATAAAAAGCATATTTGGTAAAGAACTCTTATCCAAAATATACCAAAAATAAAACCTTTAAACTTAACAATAAGGAATTACTTGATTAAAAATGGAACTAATACCTTAAAGGGACACTTTAGCAAAGAAGATATATAGAAGGCAAATCAGCCTATAAAAAGATACTCCACATCTTTGCCATCCGAGAAATGAAATTCCAACAGCAAGGAGGTACCACCACACACCTATTGGGATACCTGGACCTCAACATGGCCAATATGAAATGCTGGTGATTCTGTTGGGACAACAGCGCCTCTCATTCATTACATGTAGGAGAGCAAAATGGTACAGCCACTTTGGAATATACTTTGGTAGTATGTTAGTCAGCTCTGCGTGGCTGTGACTAATACACCCAATAAGAACAACTTGGAGGAGGAAAAGTTTAGTTTTGGTTCATGGTTTTAAGGTTCACTCCATTTTGGTTGACTCCATTGTTCTGGGCCCAAGATGAGACAGAACATCATGGAGAAAGACCATGATGGAGGAAAACAGCTCAGGACATGGCAACCCGGGAAGTAAGAGTTTGAGAACCAGGGATGATGTGATTCCCAAGAGCACACCCCCAGTGACCTACTTCTGTTAGCCACACTGTACCTTGCCTACATTTACCACCGTTTGTTTGATCAACTCAAATTATTAATCCATCAACTGGATTAGTACACTGATTCAATTATAGCTCCCATAATCTAATCATGTCAAATCGGAACATTTCTCCACTGTCTCACACATGAACTTTTGGGGACACTCCATACCCAACACAGTAACAGGCAATTTTTACAAAACTAACATACTTCTATCCCATGATCCAGGAACTGTGCTCCTTGGTATTGACCCAAATTATTTGAAGATTGATGTACACACAAAAGCCTATGCAGGATTTTTATAACAGCTTTATTCATAATTGCTAAAACTTGGAAGCAACTGAGATGTCCTCAGTAGATGAACAGATAAACTGGTACATTCAGACTATGGGATATTATTCAGCGCTCAAAAGAAATGAAGTATCAGATGGTAAAAGGACAGGAAGGAAAAGTAATATTGCCTATAATGTATAAGCCAGGAAGCATATATGATTATATAAAGCTATGGTAATAAGCAAATAAAGTAGTATTTATAAATAAAACAGGTAAAGGATGTATTCCTGTGGAGTGTGGAAAGGGAAGAAGCTGCAGATTTACATTGTTTGCTTGATTTGTGACCATGTGCATCTACTAGTTGAGAAGTTTTATGAAGTAAAAATAATCATTAGAAAGTAATAGTTAAGGGCTGGGGATGTGGCTCAAGCAGTAGCGCGCTCGCCTGGCATGCGTGCAGCCCGGGTTTGATCCTCAGCACCACACACAAAGATGTGTCCACCGAAAACTAAAAAATAAATATATATATACAAAAAAAGAAAGTAATAGTTAAGAAAACATGTTGAAGTGAAAATTACAGTTTATAAAACAGTATTATAATATTATATCATCTTTGTTAATTGTGTTTGTATGTATGTGTGGTTAGGAAAACAATTGAAATATAACCCAATGTTAACACGTTTATTTCTAGGTATTCGAATTCAAGGCTCAATTGTTCTATTTTTCATGCTTTTCTTTCTTATCTTGGAATAAAAATTATAAAATTTGGGATATCTTATGCTCTTGACCATTTTAACAGTCAGCATCATCACCAAATATTAGTATTTATTGAGCATCTACTATGTTTCAAGTTATAAGCTGAGCTGTAGATGTGAAAAAGAAATGTTCTCTGCTCCTAAGAAGGTCAGTCTAATTTCAGATACAGATATAAATGACAATGGCATATGGGAACAGCTGTAACAGAGGCAAGGGTATATGAGGTAATATCTGACATTATCTTTAGTAAATTTCTACAAGTAAATTTACATGATGAAAAAGTCATTCAGGTTTTTTTTTTTTTTTTTTCCAGACTACTTCCAGAAGTCACCAGATCTGCAGAGGCTAATTGACTATACATAGATGCATGATAGAATTCAAGTATCAGGCAAATGTTCTTTCAGTTGTCTTAAAGTACAAAGTTCTTAAGATAATCCTATATGAAGGGTAACTCTTTTGTATAATTTCTATTTGAAAATTCTTTCTTCGCCTGGAGATCATGCATATAGATGATAAAATCATAAATCAATCCACAGAATTACCTGTTTTTACTCTCCCCAGAAGTACACATGCTTCCTACATTGTAATATTTCCTTTTTATTTGTTCTAGTTATACATGACAGCGGAATGCATTTTGATTCATTGTGCACAAATGGAGAAAAACTTTTCATTTCTTTGGTTGTATACTATGTAGTGCCGCACCACATGTGCATTCATTCATGTACCTAGGGTAATGATGTCCATCTTATTCCACCATCTTTCCTGCTCCCCTGCCCCCTGCCCACTCTCCCTTTGCCCAGTGAAAGTTCCTCCATTCTTCCCATGCCCTCCCCTATTATGGATCAGCATCCATTGATTAGAGAGAATGTTGTAATATTCTATGAAAGAATAAAAAACCCACCTCTCAGTGTCCCAAATTAGCAAAAAAAAAAAAAAAAGTATCTTTAATTTTCTATCACCATCAATCATTTTGTTATAAAAGAGGTGTGCTTTGGGCCATAAGTTTGACCATAGGCAAACCTCCTTTTATTGATGATCGAATTTGGTAGGTGGGGAAGTGGTCCTTAGTATTTCTCTATTTCACAGGGAGCCTATTAGTAGCAAAGCCCTTGGAAACTGAGACATCTAATAACTATTTATTATTTTATTAAGTAAATAACATATAAAAGACAAACATCTCAAAAGTTTGCTTAAAGTCAACCTCAGTGTTCTGAATCTGTGTATAACTGCCCTGTACACAGATCTCCCCAAGTGGCAGATTTTGTAAAAACATTATTGGATAATTTTGATTCATGGTTCCACACTGATATTACTTGATGTTGTAATAAGAAGGTTGTCCTGTGACCAGAGTAAATTGTTCCAAATGTTGCAAGAAAGTGAATGCAGAAATGAAATACCCGAGATCTCTTACCAGTACATTTTGTTATAGAAAATATGGGATGTTCCAGATTTTGTTTAAAACAACTAGAGTTCCACAAAAGTATCACTTATTTGACTTTTGCGGTGAACTCTTTACTATCGTTAAGTCTCTTATTAAAATATTCACACCCTACCTTATTTCTTCACTCATGATTCTATGTCAAGGACTGTGGTTGACCTTGAGGAGACATTATTCTAAAAGACATGGTTTGCCATCAAAGACCTGACAATCAAAGGAGGCACAAGCAATCACAGGACACGAGAAACTAGAATATACTATGATACTGGGGATTATAATGATAATAACAGTCTCAGAAGCTATTAAACATTTTATATTTAATACATTATAAAGAATTTTTAACAGACCCATCTTTCAGGTTTCAAATGAGATATTACTTTTTCCAGGGAGTCATCTCTATGAGCTAAAAGCCTCTTATATTAAACCTACAAATAATTATTTTACTGTCTTATAATCCTCTATATTTACATTTATACTTGTATTTATATTTATATTTTGTATTTAATTCTCTGAGACCACATTGATTAGACAACATTGTAAGATTACTGATAGAGTGAAAAGAGTACAGAATTTAAATAGGCCTCAAACACTAGCAAAGAGAAAAACAATCCACATACGGTCAAGAAGAATTTGCACATGCACTTGTTTAACCTTTCCTTTGCTGTAAAAACTTAGAACCTTCAGTTCTAACACAAGGACTTCACAAAAGACAAATCTAAATTTAAGAAAAGCATTAAACAAAACATTCTGTCTGTAAAGCTTCCGTTTGGAGAGTTAAGGTCTCTATGAGAGCAGGTTTGAGTGGAGAACATGAGTTCCTGATGTTCTAGAAAGTTAGAGGACCATTCTGAGAAATGTCTGAAACTATAAAGGTCTCTCCTTCTCCCTTGTTCACACACAAATGCAAACACACATACACACACACACATCCCCCCTCCCTTTATTTCTCTCTCCCTCATATAGACAAAAAAAAATAACCCAGCTTCCTATTATTAAAGATGAGGTATAAGCTAGTGCAGATGGATCTGTTACTGTGGCAACAGCAACCCCACATGCTTTGTTTAAACTCAACAATAGAAAATCCTTGAAATTTCTTCCTTATCCTCTTCATTGAAAGAAACATTTTCTGAGCTCTGATGAATCATGAAAAGGACAATTTGATTGCTGTAAGTTCATATAGTATGCAGAAAGCTATTCATTTTTTGTCCTTTCAAGGTTATTACTTAAACAGCAATGTCAAGACGAGCAGAAAGATAATGATGGACCTCACTTATGCCAACACATCGATTAAGTGAACAAATTCCTAGGAAGGCGGAAATGTTGATACATAGTTAAAGGCATTATAGACAAAGATTTAGATAGATTCATAGATATAGATATACACACAGATGCAAATGTAGGCATGATGTTTATGTGCATGTGTGTATGGATATAGATATATGGCTGCAGATATTTCTGTTGATTTATCAATATAGCTTTTAGAAATAATTATCTTCACACTTCCCCCAAACAATGTGGACATAATGTATATGCCAATAGTCCAGAATTTGAAGGACACAGAGACTTACCTTAAAGATATTCTGAGTCTTTCCCAAAGTTATAAGATATAGTTTTAGCTCATATATGAAAGCTTTATTTTAGTAAGTAAATGTTTATTTTTAATCAATATATTCTACTTATGGCTCATTTATATCATTACCTCCTATTATTTTGTAAAGTTTCTTTTTTTTTTTTAAACAGTTCTGGGAAGTATACCCTGGACTTCACACATACCTCTGGGTTACACTCCCAGCCCATAAAGTTTATTTTTAAACATGTTTCTTTAAATTTAAAATTGCACCAAAAATAAAGACTATTTAGAATGTTGTGGTTGAAAAAAATCTTTACTAAATAAAAGCATAGTTGATTCATAGTTGTAGCAAACATAAATTATTACAGATCAGGAAATACTGACCAGGTCCATTGTGGTCCTTTGCAGATGAGTAGACCAGGGTAGGACAACCACACAGTTCTAGAGCCAATGGCCATCAGCCCTCTGGGCATCCAATGTGAAGCTTTATCTATCAATGGTGTTGCCCTCTTTGTCATGCGTCAACATTTGCAACCTCTTCTTCTAGGGGGAATCTGTATTCCATTTCTTCTTATTGCACTAGGGTTATCTTCTCTCTCACAGAAACCTCACAGGTATGACTCATCTATCAGATAAGGTCAAGTCTGGAGCCCCAAATTACATAAGCAATTGGAACAAGGAAAATTTAATATGAGAAAGTATAGTTGTCAACTATTAGGAGTTAAAAAAAAAAGACTATAAGGCATGGTAGTAATTGACATAGAAATTGCAGGAGAATAGTTTGAGAAAGAACGCGGGGAGAAACTGAGCAACTTGGAGGAGGCTTTTCCAAAGGCTGAGGTACAGACATCTGAGGAAGAGGGTGTCTGATAAAATTCAAACTAAGTAACAATAAATAGATGTACAGACAATTTCATTAGGACACCATTCAAAAAAAAAAATATGAGACTACTATGAATACCAGAATTCTATGACAAAAGTCTTCCTACGCAATAAAAATATAACCTAAGGTTTTTGAGTTTGAATAGGAGAATATAAATTCTTCACAATGGGAAAACTATGAAAATTGTCAAAGTTTACTTAAAAAAAGAAGGAAATCCAGAAGTCATTCTTCAAAATGATTTTATTCGATAAAACTTACAAAGCACTTTTTATGGCTAAAATCAAAAGATAGTAAAAACAATTTATATTTCTCCATGTCTATGTATGAAAGATAATTCCCATTAGTTTACAAAGAGCTTCTTTAAAAATCATTATAAAGACAAATAAATCAATATAAATTGGGAAAAATATTTGAAGAAGCAATCTCAAAAATCAAAATGTAAAGGCCACTAAATATATGAAAATATTCAGAATAGTTGGCAAAAATACAAAATTTTTTTAGAAGTTATAATTTTCCCTTGACTACAAAATTTAAATAACATCCCATGATACAAAGCAAGAAAAGCAAGTAAGAAAGTAAGTCTACTTATGCATCCTTGAAAGTTGCAATTTCCAATAATTTTCAAATAGCCTCTGGCAGTACTAATTAAAATTTATAATTTACTGTGATAAAATTTGTAATCCTTTGACCAAGCAATCCTATCACTGAGAATTTATAAATACATGTTAATGTCTCTATATATTTATGTCTACATATTAATATAAAATAAAATATCACTTTCAGAAACATTTATATTAGCAAAAATTCTTGGAATAATTTATATGTCCATCAACATGAGAATAGCTGATCAAGTTACAGTGATTCTTTTTTTGGGTACTGGGGATTGAACTCAAGAGCACTCACCACTCAAGAGTCACATCCCCAGACCTATTTTGTATTTTATTTAGTGATAGGGTCTCACTGAGTTGCTTAGCACTTCACTTTTGCTGAGGCTGACTTTAACTCACAATCCTCCTGCCTCGGCCTCCCAAGCCACTGGTATTACAGGCATGTGCCACCTCGCCTGGCATGGTAATTCTTAATAAAGAATAAAATGTCATTTTAAAAAAATGGCAATGTTTTAAAGTGTTGATCTGAAGGAGTATTCATGAACTAGATTGAAGTGAAAAAAAAGTTTCAGAATAACACAAATTTTGACCCTGTTATTATAATTCAATTATATATGACTAGAGTTGGTGAAATCCTGCATAAACAAATTAAAGTGAATGGAATTATAAGTCTTACATTTTTAACAGTGGTTGCATTGAAAAGGGAAGAACTGGAGCTTGAAATATTAATTTTAATCTAAGTATTTCCATAATTTTAAGTTATTACATCAAACTTGTATTACTTTTATAAATTAAATAATTAACATTTAAATAAGTGTGCTTTAATACTGATTTATGAACCCAAAGCCCTTTTTTTCCTATGGCTAAGGGAAAAAATGAGCCAATTTAATCTGTAAAAATAATAATTTAAAAAATCAGACTTGGTGAAGTGGAAGACTCCCCTCTTTTCCGGTATTACATAAGGTCTGAGGGAGACACATTGTCAGATGGAAGGAGGGTGTGCGGATGCCTTGGGGAGGAAGAGAAGTGGGCTGTGCAAAGGTTTTAACGATGGATACAGATGAGCAAAGCCAAAGGACAGTCTTCTAAGCAGAAGTGGAGTAGGCAGCGAGTTCTATTTTCATGCTTCATTCACAAGAAATAGTATCATCAGGATTGGAGAAAAAATGCAAACAACCTTCACCCTTTAGAATATAGCAGAAGGATCAGAAGATGCCATCTGCCTCATGCTCTGTTGCAGGAAGCTAATTTCCTAAGGTGTAAGTAAGTGCAGATTTCTCCTCCAAACTATCCACTTCTAGAAACAACTGGTCAAGACAACTGTACACAGCACAGGAGAAAGTCCAACCAAGTTACAAAAGGCAGTGGCAGACAGCTTAGAGAGACAGGATCCTCCTTAATGTCCCACAGGTAATCAGAACACAACTGGCTGGTGACGGCAATGTACAGGTAATCAGAACACAAGGGGCTGGAGACGTAGTGTACCTTTGGAAACAGCCAGGTGGAGAGGAGGATGTGCTAGGTATGGGGGCTTTTATTGATTAACACCTTGTAGTACCAGGCATTCAAATGGAGTCAATCTCACTGAATATTCAAAACATTAATCATTATTCCTCTGTTTTATAGAGAAACTTTATGAGCTATCTTGTCCTTTTTGCAATGGTCCAATATAAATTAAAATAAGCCTTTTGAAGATTGAACCTGTAGTACAAGAAATGTTTAGGTAAGGGATGATCATCCCCAGTGCTTCTCCATTCAAAAGCTCAATTTGGCTTGTTCTTGAACTTGGAAGAGAATGAATGATGTCCCACCACACTACCTCAACCTTAATGCTACATTTCCACCTATTATAAAGCATATTATTGCAATTACTGACTCCATTTCATCAGAAACTAGTGAATATTTGCCACTGTATATTTGGCTAATATGGGCTGTTCAGTGCAGTTTCGACAGTCTCTCAATTACTGTTTGCCTTCACCTCTGAACAGACTTAATATTTCTGCACCAGGCTACCTGTAACACATTTCTATAGCCTGTCATCACACCTGATCTTTGTAGACATCTGACCTGCATTCACCTTTCTTCTGGAGGACAGGTAGGACACTGCATTGATGACATCTTCCTCTGAGGTGAGTCATTTGACATACTCTTTAGTGCATACAAGTAATCAAAGGAGCCCACAAAAGGCAGATGAGCCATTGCCTCAAATATTGTACAAGATTTCAGTTAAATTTCCAAAATGATTTTGGTAAACTAAGCTTGTTACATCCATGACACTGTAAAGAAACAGCTATTGACTCAGCACCCACAACTTTGGAATAAGCCCAACATCTTTTAGGCCTTTGGGGTTCTAAAGGCAGCAAATGCACTTATATATGTTATTACTGGCAAATCATCCTACCTTGAATAGGGTGCTCTCTTACAAAAGGCCCTAGAGTCTGTTTAAACTGCAAAACAGTAATCACTGCCCTTAGTGCCCCCAGAGACTCCTTCATTATAAAGACTGTACCAACCCCAATCACATGCCCTGGAGTTTCTGGACTACCTATTATGGCCTTAAGCTGCCCATGGACTTCTAACACAAAAAACTGCCTTCTTCCTTGGTCCCATACCATACACCATGGTACAGAAATTTCTGGCCACATAGGACTCTTGGATACAGATGTTCTTTAAGGTCCTCAACTTTTGACTCTCTGTATCCAACTGGGACATGAAAGCAGAATTTACAAACATGGTACAGTAACTGAGTCCTTCTTACTACAGGATGGAGCCCAATCTGGACCTTGGATGTATCCCACTTACAGAAAGGGTGGCCTCCCCTATCTCTAGTTCCTTGCCAGATTCCACAATAATGAAGGTCACACCCATCCCAGATCCCTAGGCAAGTTTGGCAACCCCTTGAGACGGATGGCATGAAAGGCAAAGGTAATGCGGATACTCTATGACAGTAATGTCTTCATCAGATGTGATGAACTCACAGAGAACTGTTGCTTTTCATCCCTTACATAGGACTTCCCTGAGAGGAACCAAGGTCAGTGCCATTTTCTGAAGTTCAGGCAGTCATCTGAGCATTGGATGCCCTGGCCAATAATTGGTTCCATTTGCATTTGTTTTCATTGGTTCTTAGGCCATTTGAATCATCATGCCATATCCTCTGGAACTCCAATTTCATATCATTAGCCATTTGACATAGTCTCTTAGCTCATTCGCATTGTATTTTTTTGTTTAGAGCACACATAGAAAACAACCATTCTGGGTACTTTGTTCGTATTCAAGCTCACTAATCTATTCTACCTGATCTAATCTTCCCTTAAACCCGTACATATGTACATACTTCATCTCCTACATTTTTTTTCATCTTCTAAGATCTGAAAGCCATATAGTTATATGAAGTCTCCCAATAAATATTGACAATCAATTGAAAACATTTGTTAGAACACTGTGAAGCCAAACCAAACATATTTATGGTTCATGAACTGCTTTTTGTTAATAGCTGTGAAAAACACTTTTAATCAGACAATGATGGGATTCAAAGACCTGATCCAGAACTTAAGAGTTGTATAGAACTTGAGCAAATAATTCGCCTATTAATATTTGTTTGAATTCTCTCCAGCGGTAGTGGGACCATGCCTGAGACTACATAGATCACAGTGAGATGTTTTAGGATGCATGCTGTTTCAACACAGTCAAAGTCCACACAATCAAAGCCAACTCAACTCCACTTTTCCCACGTTTTAAGAGTATTCTATAAGTATTTGGATATGTCTAAGGTTTTGAGGGGGGAAAAATGGAGAAATTCACTGGCAGTTAGAAGAGACTATAGAACATTAACCTTCTCAAGCAATCTTGAGATAAAAAAAAAATAAATCTCATGGTTCTAAATGGAAGAAAGTGTTCATCTAAAAATCTAAGATATTGAAGTTCCAGAACCCTTAAGAGAATGACTCGGGTCTACAGACACCATCTATGAAATATGAAAACAGTACATGCTGACGAGAGTAGAAAATACTGTTCTCAAGCTTTTCTGTTATTAAGGACTCCGAGATGTGGAAATGACATGTATTTTTCAAAGAGGAAATGCCAAAAGACCTGCGTTTTCCTTACCATGTTGCCGCAGTCCAGCTGGCTGGGCAAAATAACCGGGGGGGGGGGGGGGGGGGGGGGGGGGGGGTGAGGAGCAACTTGCGTAGATTGATACAGCAGGAGTGGGAGCCGTTTATTGTAGGACAACCGAGGTATTTCATTCCACACAGCTTATCTTAATTAGCATAAACTAGATACAGCAGTCAACCAATAAGAAATCTCCACACTTAATGGCTCCATGGCGTTACTTCACAAACCACTCCCTCTGGCAAAATGCCAGGTGCCATCCAGACTTGTTTACAGACCTTAACACCATGTCTTATCTCAGACCTTTTGTTCTGACATGTGAAAGTTTATCGTCTCAGAAATTGAGAAACACTTTAACAAGATGACCAGAGAATCCAGCCCAAATGAATATTTTTCTCTCAGATAATGATCAAGCCGTCATCACTTTATCATTGAGGCCCAAAAGAGAATATGTCGGGATGCCATGGCTTTCCCATTTCCAGTTACTCAGGGTGTGGAGTCAGGACAAGGGACAATGGAAACCAGAGTGAGAAGGAAGGAAGGATGAATCTATTTTACTGAATGAAAGCTAGAGACTCCTTATGTATAGACAGGACCTTAAGGAAAAAGCAGAAGCAAATGAAGAGATCCGTCTTTCTGATGTCTCCCTCCGTGACTACCTGTTGATTGATTTATCAATTTGGCAAGGGTTAATATGAATTTCCTGTGTACATGAACACTATGTGCTTAAATTATGTATATAACACTCCGCAGTTTAATTTCGTTAAAATAGCATTCTGTGAATGATAGAGGGGCCAGAATATTAATTCTAATAATCAGGTGACATAGGTACAGATACTAGGGCTGAATCAAACAGCGCCTGGAGGATTTCTTTAGCTTGAAACTATATGGAGATGACAAAAGGGAATGATTTAAAAATGGCTGAACTACCATCCATAATGTGAATGTTATAAATATGCAGTGAGAAGTGCACAGTAAATTCTGCTACGTCCTTCACCCCTCTCTACACTAAAGCATTGATATTTCTTAATCAGTGTAGTATCTAATGGACTCGCTCTGATTCCATTTCCCTCGGGAAATATCCCTGTGGCTCGCACAGTGCTTTGACACGTTCTGTTTGTACGTTCTCTTTCAGGATCACCTTCCTTCTTGGTTTACATGTTCAGTCTAAACACAGTCCTTAAGGACTGAATGTGAATCAAATTATTTCCAAGGGCAGTTATCTTTCCTTCTGGTAGCATCTGAAAAATGCTGGGGAGGACTTTATGATGCTGCTGATCTGTGTTTCTACAACCTGAGCACTGAAAGTAGGAAAACTTTTTTAGGATAACTTCCCCCTAAAGGATTAGGGTTTTCTATGCACTTAGGACCTGGTGCTGAGAGGTGAAAGGAGAACGTCTTCTTTTTATTGTTGTTGTTTGATTTTTATGTAGTTACTTATTTACTGATTGATTGATTCTTGAGAAAAATTTGTGAGCAGAGTCACTTTCTGCCAGGAAATGAAACCAAATATGGACTTTCTTACTTTATAGTGTACTCTGAATTCTTGGGTAGAGTCGTAAAACCTCCCCAGGTAACATTCTAAGGAAGCAACTGTTAAATCACTTCATAACCAGCATCATGTGGAATATACATAATCCTCTTCAAGACTCTGAAAGTAGCACAAGAAATCTAAATTAATTTTGTCCCCTTAAATTATAGGAGCTTATAATCTATTCATTCATTGCATTAATACATTCAAAAACACTTTGGAGAAATTACCATGTGCTAAGTTATGTCCAGCTCAGGAGACCAGTCACACAATTGAAAACTTTCTCTACTGGAAACAAATATATAGTATTGCAGTACTAATATAATTTGTATTACTATATATTATTTTAAATAGTAGATGTATGTTTCAGAGTGATATGTAGGTTTTGATAGTCTATGGGATTTCTGAGCCAAGAAAGGTCACAAGAAACTAGATGAGTCAAAGTAAAGGACTCTGTAAAAATAACTTTTCAGCTGGTATATAAAGAGGAGTTTAATTTCTCTACATAACTTTTTTTTTTTGGCGTCTGCTCTATCCAACCCAAATCTTTGTGTAAACTTCTCTCATTCCAGGAAATCATCGCCCTGTATTTCCTCTATTTTTATCTACTCCTTCCCCCGGTCACAAGTCCTGATTGCCAGAAATGCTATTCATAGAATTTTAGATCCCAAAGAGATTTAAAAAAAATATATGCACGAGAAAAAGCAATCCGTTCTTCACAATGAAGCAGGAATAGGGCCCAGAGGCTTGTCTACTTGGTTTCCACCTCATAGTCCCACAGGAAAAATCGTGACAACTCAAGACAGAAGACAGCACCCACTTTTAAACCACTGACTAGGCCAACTCACTGAGCAAGCATCCACCAGAGTGGTTGCATGGTCAGCCTGCTCATTAGTGGTGTCTGCTAAGCCCCATCTCTTCATCCTGTACTTATGCCACCATTCTTAGTTTGCTACCAAAATAAGCAATACCTGTAATTTACTCTCAGGATCAACAATATAATTTTCAATAAATGTTTGAGATTTTAAGGAGGAGACAGAAGAGCATTAAACAAAGCACGAGGACCTCTGTGCAGGTGGACTGTGAGTACATAGGTTACAGATCCATGACCCAAACCTTCTTACCCTTTTGTTTTGATCCTCAATATGGAAATTGAAAATGGGTAATTCTGATCAATGCCAAGTGAAACTCACTATCGGCTTCAATCACTTTTCTATGTTTTCCCTCTGGAACACAGGGGCAGGTCACTGAGGTAGGAAGTCTCTAGAGAGGAGTTTGGTGGTCTCACTGCAGTAGATTTCTCATCAAGTTCCTGGAGACTTAGATTTTTACCCTTCAGGGGCAAAACCACCACCACAACAACAAAAAAACCCTGCCCACCAGGGATCAATATTTTGCCCCCTTTGCTCCTATTAAATTTTTCGGTTATAGATACTATTCTTGACTCCTTTATGGGAACTGAAGTCCTAAAGTCAGAAGGCAAGGTAAAATATTATAGCAGCCTGGGGAGGTGAGCCTGATTTTTTCTGCAAAACAGATGGGCAATCAAGGGATTTGAGAGTTCCCCTTTTCTTACTGCATTTTTTTTTGAAGTTTTTCCTCCAACAGCAGTGAGCAAACTAAGCCTTGGAGAATTTGTTTGATGTAGGTCAACAAAGCTCTGCCCTTTACCAGCTTTTCTACCTATCCATCCTCACCAGGCCTGAGTTGCCAACCCAACAGAAAAGGGCCAACACTTTCAAACAGCACCAGGGCTGGGAAAGGTGCTAAAGAAATGTAGTTTGGAAAGTGAAGCATTTTATAGTTTGCTTATTTTACTGAGTCGGGTTATTGGACCAGAATCTAAGACACTGTCATTCTAAAACAAAGGTAATTCTCATAAAAAAGAGGGGTTTTTTTTCCTCCCATCCATGCTACTATTGGAAGAACATCACTTGGAAGTTGTATTTTTAAACAGTAATAGGAGAAGAACAGTAAAAAAATTATGTTGGGGTGGCCCACGTAATCATGAACACACCAGATTCATGTATTTAGGAAGCAGCACATCGCAACAGTCAACTCATATTCTTTATTTCTGATTCCATCTGTCTAAAACAAAGAAGGTCTAGGGCTTCCCTTAAAATGACCATGCAATCTCTCACTCTAAAACCAGGTGGAACAGGGGCTGCAAAGCAATGAATAATCCAAAATGTTCCTCTTAGACTTTTTTTTTTGTTTTTTAGGGGAAACAAATTGCATTGCAGAAGTGAAATGTACATAAAATAGACCAAGTGTACACTGGCTCATGAAAGAAACTGTAGCACCCCAAGGCTTTTTAAAAGAAAAGCATTATCACTTTGGTATTTAAGAACAGACAATCCGTATATGAAGAAAGACTGTAAGATGCTCCTCATAGGATCATTCTATGTATATTTGCATTAATATCTAAAACCAAGAGATCCCTTCTGGATTCCATTTATGGGAATAAACAAATCCTAGGCAGGCTCAGATGTCCAGATTTTTGGAAGGAAATAGATGGCTTTTATCAGTTTCAAAAGGGGAACTAAGCTCAATTGTAAGGTATTTGTTTATTGGTTTGTTTGTTGTTTTTAATATTGAAAGCACAGTTACACACATTGTTTCAATGTGAGCAAGACTTTTAAATTTTCTCTAACAGGCCCTGAAATAGACTTTCTTGATTTTCTAATAGATAGATATTTATGCTTAAAGACAGAACTCTCTGGAAAAACTAGACCATAAGGCTAATGGTCTACTCACATTTTGATTTGCCCAATGAGACACTATAAGAAGCAAGCAACAAACACCCCAACCCACCCCAATTCCGAGACCTGTATTCCCTACCAGACAGAAACTCAACTCCTACTTCTCTCCTGATGCTGTTCTGATACTTGAAGAAGATGCCCTTCCATATCCAATGGAGACTGATACCCTTTGGTAGAAACGCAGGAAGGAAGAGAGAGAATTTGGGTGTTGAAAGGCAGTGACTCTCCAGATTACGTTACATTTCCTCAAATAAAACACCAAGACAGCAAATGGCAGGGCAGGGGGGTGGGTGGGAAATCCATGCTACAGGCTCAAGCCTATGTGGAAAACCTGCTCCGTTTTTCTTTGGATTTATTGTTACTGTTGATATTGTTTTTATGTTCTCCATTAGCTGAGAGTATTATGAACAGTCACTGGAGAGTACGATAAGATTCCACCTCAGTTTATCAACACTAACCCAGATAAATCGCTGATAGAAACTGGAAATTGGGCTAGAAACCGTGCACATCAAGCCGTCCTCAAGCTATAAATCCAAAAAGAGGATTCAATCACTATTCAAAAGAGCAGGAGTAAAGAAAAAAATGCACATGGCCTCCCAGAGCACCAGGACAACTACCCCATTCAAGAGTGTTTCAAATTCTAGAATTCTTTGAAAATGTTCTTATTTATTGGACCTTTCAAATGCTTTATAAGAGGCCTGGTTGGAAAATAAAATATTTGTAATGACTACAAGCTCCACTGCTTACGGCCACTTATAATGAAAAGATCTAGTACTATTTTATTTGACAATGCCCCAAATGTGTCTCTTTTCCTAAAATTATCAAAGCAGTGGGAAGCCACTTGTCTCTCCGACTTAGACAATTTATGTTAATTTAAGGAAAAAATTTTTCACATATGGTACTTCTAATATGTCTCACCATGGAGTGTTTCAATTTCTAATTTTATTCAAGCTTAAAATTTAAAAAATGAGTAGGATATAAATACTTCCCAAAGAATTTACATCCACCCCTTTAATCTTTATAGGCAATTTGATAAAAGCCAACTATAATACTTGGGAGGGGGGTGAGGGGAGGTCACATGATCAGCCTTTTCCTTGCTTCCTCCAATTTTGCCTAATCTATAAACTTGCCATTGACTGTTAAAGAATCTCACCCACAGGGCTGCCAATCACAGTAGTTATAATATGTAAAGTGCAGTCCCATGTCTCTGTGTTCAATCTCAGAATATTCTGCCATCAATACCACCACCATGGATCCCATTGGCACCCTCCATCACCCACCACTCTTCTTCTGTCTCCCCACAGGATTACTCATAACCTCTCCTCCCCACCATCTCCATATCCTAGGTCCATATTTAATCAATACCCCCATCTCCCTTGTTCCCCCAGGCCTGCTGGAGCCTGAGGATAAGGCATAATCTCAGAATCAAAACCTGGGTGTCCTTTTCTCCCATATGTCCTTCTCCACATCAAGTTTCTATTCCTGCCAATAATCTCATAAACACAGGCTCCCTCACCCTGAAGCTTTTGGGAGACAACTGTAGAACAGGTTCCTTCCTGAACCTTGTCACTGTCCACCACTTCCCCAGACTAATCTCTGCCATCCATCTAGATAAGTAGCCTCTGTCTGGACACCTACTGCTGTGCTTTTCAGCACCGTCCTCAAAGGGCCAAAGGACCTTCTAATTTTCTTCCCAGATCCAGGATCCATATCCAAATATATTTTCCAGCCTTTATCCTTAAGTGATTCATATTTCTTCCCAGTCTTATCAGATCTTTGCATCAAATTTCCATACACCATACCAAAATTCTCCAGAGCTGCAATTACTAGTCATGTTCCTTTGTTTTGGATTTGTGTTTAACTTCTGTTGCCTTCCAGATCCATTTTATTTAGAAATATGAAATTAATTCCTAGCAACAGGTATCTCAGACTTAAACACACAAAATGTTGGACTATTTAGTTTTTTTTTCCTTATAAGTGGGATACCTAGACCAGATTTGATTAGAAACCACCTAGTGTATGGAGCTTTGGGATTTCTCCTGGTGTCAGAATTCTGAATATCCCTGAATGACTTCATAAAGGAAGTACTACATGAAGTCTATAAAATTCCTGGATTTGGAGATAAGATTCATATGCCCTGTTGAAGAAGACATTTGCTATGTGTTCTACTGAAGGAGAAATACCATGAATTGCATCCTTAGTCAGGAAGTTCTCTTTTTCTCAAGGATGTATCTGAATGCACCTGACAGCCAAGGAGAAAATGTGTTGAACTAGGGCAGATGGCCAAGGGATAGTTCAAGAGCTTGCTTGGATCTGCTTCAGGGTTGCCACCACTTCAGCATGCTACCAAGTCATCAAGCACTCAGTGTAAAAGGACATAACATGGGTTGGGAATGTAGTTCAGTGGTAGAGCACTTGCCTAGCATGCTCAAGCCCTGGTTCTATTCCCAGCATCACACATACACACAAAGGACACAAGAAAGTGAAAGCAACTTGATTTCTCTTTTCTGAGACCCCCCCAAAGGTTTTTTATCTAGGAACACATAAAATTTGAAGAACCCAAAGTTGTGAGCTTAGGGAAAGGTCAAAGCAGCACTCAAGAGTCTACCAACTCCTGTATAAAGAAAGCATTTTTAATGTCTCCCTGCTCCATTCATTTTTGTGCCATAATTAGGATGTCATAATTAGGAAAATACTTTATAGCATCCAAAGATACATACTCATGAACACACTGCAGTCAGCTTCTTAAATGATAAGCAACAGAAATGAACTCTAAGAAACTTAAAGATAAAATGATCATTTGCTGGAAAGATGTTGGGTAGTTCACGTAAGCAATACAATGTTGGCTCTAAGGAGTTCTGGGTAGCAGGACCACACTAAGATACCTGATCAAATTATCCACACTAGAATGAAGAAGCGCAAAATATTTTTTTTCATATGTTCATACTATTATAGGAGGGAGAATGAACTAGTCAAGCATAGATCCCTCCCTTCAGACAGAGGAAAGAAGACCACCTTCAAATGACAGCAGTCATTGCTCTAAAAGTTAATTGGAAAGCTATTACAAAGCACAGAGCCCTGGGTTGGGTGATAGATGACAAGGTGCTAAACAAACAAGGGTCCGATAAGCAGCCCAATATGTTTATGTAACTTTCTGCCCCATTATTCCTTCTGCTTAAATGCTTTATGGATGACCACTCAGCCTTTGAAGAGTTACCACCCTGCCAACAAAAGCAATCCACAGCACTCTTGCAACTAAAAATTGGGGGTGGTGAGAAGCTGGTAATGTAGCCATGTTACTTGCCCTGCCCTCGTGGGCCATGACCTTGAAGTCATGGAGAAAACCCACTGGATTACTGATGTCCCTGATAATAAATTCAGTGCTTGTCAATTTTGACAAAGGTTTTAGCTGAAGAGTTTGAAGAGTCATTCTTCTTAGAAGACTTTTCTACCTCACTAGAGATTCTTCCAAGAAAAACAAAAGATCTTTTTGTCAACTACAAGTATCTCCTGCCAGCCAGACCCACTTGTCTCTAGGTAGTCGCTTGGAATTCCAGACAACATTTTAAATGTGTCTTGAAAGTATAAAGGAAGAAAACAGAGGAAGAAAATGGGCAAGAAACCTTAAGAGTACACACACATTCTAGCCAGTTGGAGTGTAATTATTTTGTCTGCCCTAAGATAACCATCATAAGCAAAAACAAATTATTTTTGTCCCACATAGTGTGCCAGGTGGCCAGTGTAACTCATTCCTTTAAAGGAAATTAAATAACTTATTGGTGTTTTGGTGACTAGGCTGAAGATCTACATTGAGATATGACAGAAAGATAATATCATTTGGAGGAAGTCAGATGCAGATTTATATCGATGCTCTTCTGTTAATTGAAAGAAGGAGGACCCACCGGCAGAAGAGGAGCAGCGGCCTGCTGAGAGGCAGTGTCGCCCCCTCCCCCTGCACCGGCAAGGTAGACAGAACTGTGACCACCCACAGAGCAGGCCCAGTGGCCTGCTGAGGGGCAGAGCCGCCCCTCACCCCCCGCGCCTGCCAGGTAGGCGGAACTGTGACCACCAACAGAAAAGGCCCAGTGGCCCGCGGCGGGACAGAGCTTCCAATCACTCCTGCAAGGTAGGCGGGCCTGCGACCCACCAGCAGAAGAGGAGCAGCGGCCTGCTGAGAGGCAGAGCCGCCCCCTCCCCCTGCGCCGGCAAGGTAGACAGAACTGTGACCACCCACAGAGCAGGCCCAGCGGCCTGCTGAGGGGCAGAGCCGCCCCCTCCCCCCGCGCCTGCAAGGTAGACGGAACTGTGACCACCATCAGAACAGGCCAGACCTGCAACCGACAGACAGAACAGGCCCAGTGGCCTGAGGAAGGGTAGAGCCGCCCCGCCCCCCGCGCCTGCAAGGTAGGCGGACCTGCGACCAACTGGCAGAACAGCCCCAGAGGCCTGCAGAGGGGCAGTGCCACTGCCTGCGCCTGCAAAGTAGGCTGAACTGCGACCACCGACAGAACAAGCCTAGCGGCCCGCAGAGGGACAGAGCTGCCGCCCGCGCCTGCAAGGTAAGCGGACCTGCTACCGACCGGCAGAGCAGGCCCAGTGGCCTGCCGGCGTGGTAGGCACATTGCCCCAATTGGAGGAGGGGCAGAGCCGCCGCCCGCGCCTGCGAGGGAGACTTTGCAACTATACAAGACCAATATAAATATATAGGGGGAAAATTCAATAGCACAACAGTTTCACCAAGTAGAAAGGAACGCGAACAGTATGAAGAGACAAGGAAAGAAAGGACCACAAGCATTGCAGGTCAACTCAACGTTAGAAGAGGTAATAGCTGCAGCAGATGGAATGTCAGATAAAGAATTCAGGATATACATGCTTCAGATGATCTGGAGTCTCAAGGAAGACATCAGACAGCAAAATCAGACAATGAAAGATCACTTCAACAATGAATTACATAAACAAATCCAAGAAGCAAAAGATCAACTATACAGGGAGATAGAGGTTATAAAAAAACAAACAAACAGAAATCCTAGAAATGAAGGAAGCAATAAACCAACTTAAAAACTCAATTGAGAATACTACCAGCAGAGTAGAACACTTAGAAGATAGAACATCAGACAATGAAGATAAAGTATTTCAACTTGAAAAGAACATAGACAGCTCAGCAAGACTGTTAAGAAACCATGAGCAGAACATCCAAGAAATATGGGATAACATCAAGAGACCAAATTTAAGAGTCATTGGGATACAGGAAGGGACAGAGTTTCAAACCAAAGGAATGAGCAATCTATTCAATAATACGAGAAAACTTCCCAGACTTGAAGAATGAGACAGAACCCCAAATCCTAGAAGCTTACAGGACGCCGAATGTGCAAAATCATAAGAGACCCACACCTAGACACATTATAATGAAGATGCCCAACATACAGAATAAGGAGAGAATTTTAAAAGCTACAAGAGAAAGGAAGCAGATCACATTTAGGGGTAAGCCAATCAGGATAACAGCTGATCTTTCAACACAGACTCTGAAAGCTAGAAGATCCTGGAATAACATATTTCAAACACTGAAAGAAAATGGGTTCCAACCAAGAATTGTGTTTCCAGTGAAATTAAGCTTCAGGATGGAAGATGAAATTAAAACCTTCCACAATAAACAAAAGTTAAAAGAATTTGCAGCTAGAAAACCATCTCTTCTAAACACCCTTGGCAAAACATTACACGAAGAGGAAATGGAAAATAACAATGAAAACCAACAGTGGGAGGTAGGACAGTAAAGGGGGGAAAAATAATCAAAGAGGAAAACAAACCATGTTTAGTAACATAAACAAATATGGCTGGAAGAACAACCCATATCTCAATAATAACCCTAAATGTTAATGGCTTAAACTCACCAATTAAGAGACACAGGCTAGTAGAATGGATCACAAAACAAGACCCAACAATATGCTGCCTACAGGAGACGCATTTGATAGGAAAAGACATACATAGGCTGAAGGTGAAAGGTTGGGAAAAATCATATCACTCATATGGACTTCGGAAACAAGCAGGAGTATCCATACTCATATCAAATAAAATAGATTTCAAGCCAAAGTTAATCAAAAGGGATAAAGAGGGACACTACATACTGCTTAAGGGAACCATACACCAACAAGACATAACAATCATAAATATATATGCCCCAAACAATGGTGCAGCTATGTTCAAACAAACTCTTCTCAAGTTCAAGAGTCTAATAGACCACCATACAATAATCATGGGAGACTTCAACACACCTCTCTCGCCACTGGACAGATCTTCCAAACAAAAGTTGAATAAGGAAACTATAGAACTCAATAACACAATTAATAACCTAGACTTAATTGACATATATAGAATATACCACCCAACATCAAGCAGTTACACTTTTTTCTCAGCAGCACATGGATCCTTCTCAAAAATAGATCATATATTATGTCACAGGGAAACTCTTAGACAATATAAAGGAGTAGAGATAATACCATGCATCCTATCTGATCATAATGGAATGGAACTGAAAATCAACCATAAAAGAAGGAAGGAAAAAGAATACATCACTTGGAGAATGAACAATAGGTTACTGAATGATCAATGGGTTATAGAAGACATCAAGGAGGAAATTAAAAAATTCTTAGAGATTAATGAAAACACTGACACAACATATCGGAATCTATGGGACACATTGAAAGCAGTTCTAAGAGGAAAATTCATTGCTTGGAGTTCATTCCTTAAAAAAAGAAAAAAACCAACAAGTAAATGATCTCATACTTCATCTCAAAATCCTAGAAAAAGAAGAGCAAAACAACAGCAAAAGAAGTAGAAGGCAAGAAATAATTAAAATCAGAGCTGAAATTAATGAAATCGAAACAAAAGAATCAATTGAAAAAATTGACAAAACTAGAAATTGGTTCTTTGAAAAAATAAACAAAATCGACAGACCCTTAGCCGTGCTAGCGAAGAGAAGAAGAGAGAGAACTCAAATTACTAGCATACGGGATGAAAAAGGCAATATCACAACAGACACTTCAGAAATACAGAAGATAATCAGAAATTATTTTGAATCGTTATACTCCAATAAATTAGAAGATAGTGAAGGCATCGATAAATTTCTTAAGTCATATGATCTGCCCAGATTGAGTCAGGAGGATATAGACAACCTAAACAGACCAATATCAATTGAGGAAATAGAAGAAACCATCAAAAGACTACCAACTAAGAAAATCCCAGGACCGGATGGGTATACAGCAGAGTTTTACAAAACCTTTAAAGAGGAACTAATACCAATACTTTTCAAGCTACTTCAGGAAATAGAAAAAGAGGGAGAACTTCCAAATTCATTCTACGAGGCTAACATCACCCTGATACCTAAACCAGACAAAGACACTTCAAAGAAAGAAAACTACAGACCAATATCTCTAATGAACCTAGATGCAAAAATCCTCAATAAAATTCTGGCGAATCAGATACAAAAACATACCAAAAAAATTGTGCACCATGATCAAGTAGGATTCATCCCTGGGATGCAAGGCTGGTTCAATATACGGAAATCAATAAATGTTATTCACCACATCAATAGACTTAAAAATAAGAACCATATGATCATCTCGATAGATGTGGAAAAAGCATTCGACAAAGTCCAGCATCCCTTTATGTTCAAAACTCTAGAAAAACTAGGGATAACAGGAACATACCTCAATATTGTAAAAGCAATCTATGCTAAGCCTCAGGCTAGCATCATTCTGAATGGAGAAAAACTGAAGGCATTCCCTCTAAAATCTGGAACAAGACAGGGATGCTCTCTCTCTCCACTTCTGTTCAACATAGTTCTCGAAACACTGGCCAGAGCAATTAGACAGACGAAAGAAATTAAAGGCATCAAAATAGGAAAAGAAGAACTTAAATTATCACTATTCGCAGATGACATGATTCTATACCTAGCAGACCCAAAAGGGTCTACAAAGAAACTATTAGAGCTAATAAATGAATTCAGCAAAGTGGCAGGATATAAAATCAACACGCATAAATCAAAGGCATTCCTGTATATCAGCGACAAATCCTCTGAAATGGAAATGAGGACAACCACTCCATTCAAAATATCTTCAAAAAAAATAAAATACTTGGGAATCAACCTAACAAAAGAGGTGAAAGACTTATACAATGAAAACTACAGAACCCTAAAGAGAGAAATAGAAGAAGATCTTAGAAGATGGAAAAATATACCCTGTTCATGGATAGGCAGAACTAACATCATCAAAATGGCGATATTACCAAAAGTTCTCTATAGGTTTAATGCAATGCCAATCAAAATCCCAACGGCATTTCTTGTAGAAATAGAGAAAGCAATCATGAAATTCATATGGAAAAATAAAAGACCCAGAATAGCAAAAACAATGCTAAGCAGGAAGTGTGAATCAGGCGGTATAGCGATACCAGACTTCAAACTATACTACAGAGCCATAGTAACAAAAACAGCATGGTACTGGTACCAAAACAGGTGGGTGGACCAATGGTACAGAATAGAGGACACAGAAACCAATCCACAAAACTACAACTATCATATATTTGATAAAGGGGCTAAAAGCATGCAATGGAGGAAGGATAGCATCTTCAACAAATGGTGCTGGGAAAACTGGAAATCCATATGTAACAAAATGAAACTGAATCCCTTTCTCTCGCCATGCACAAAAGTTAATTCAAAATGGATCAAGGAGCTTGATATCAAATCAGAGACACGCCGTCTGATAGAAGAAAAAGTTGGCTACGATCTACATACTGTGGGGTCGGGCTCCAAATTCCTCAATAGGACACCCATAGCACAAAACTTAATAACTAGAATCAACAAATGGGACTTACTCAAACTAAAAAGTTTTTTCTCAGTAAAAGATACAATAAGAGAGGTAAATAGAGAGCCTACATCCTGGGAACAAATCTTTACTCCTCACACTTCAGATAGAGCCCTAATATTCAGAGTATACAAATAACTCAAAAAATTAGACAATAAGAGAACAAACAACCCAATCAACAAATGGGCCAAGGACCTGAACAGATACTTCTCAGAGGAGGACATACAGTCAATCAACAAGTACATGAAAAAATGCTCACCATCTCTAGCAGTCAGAGAAACGCAAATCAAAACCACGCTAAGATACCATCTCACTCCAGTTAGATTGGCAGCCATTATGAAGTCAAACAACAACAAGTGCTGGCGAGGATGTGGGGAAAAGGGTAAACTTGTACATTGCTGGTGGGACTGCAAATTGGTGCAGCCAATTTGGAAAGCAGTATGGAGATTTCTTGGAAAGCTGGGAATGGAGCCACCATTTGACCCAGCTATTCCCCTTCTTGGTCTATTCCCTAAAGACCTAAAAAGAGCATGCTACAGGGACACTGCTACATCGATGTTCATAGCAGCACAATTCACAATAGTAAGACTGTGGAACCAACCTAGATGCCCTTCAATAGATGAATAGATAAAAAAATGTGGCATTTATACACAATGGAGTATTACTCTGCATTAAAAAATGACAAAATCATAGAATTTACAGGGAAATGGATGGCATTAGAGCAGATTATGCTAAGTGAAGCTAGCCAATCCCTAAAAAACAAATGCCAAATGTCTTCTTTGATATAAGGAGAGTAACTAAGAACAGAGTAGGGTCGAAGAGCATGAGAAGAACATTAACATTAAACAGGGATGAGAGGTGGGAGGGAAAGGGAGAGAGAAGGGAAATTGCATGGAAATGGAAGGAGACCCTCAGAGTTATACAAAAGTACATACAAGAGGAAGTGAGGGGAAAGGGAAAAATAATACAAGGGGGACAAATGAATGTCAGTAGAGGGGGCAGAGAGAGAAGAGGGGAGGGGAGGGGAGGGGAGGGGGATAGTAGAGGATAGGAAAGGCAGCAGAACACAACAGACACTAGTATGGCAATATGTAAATCAATGGATGTGTAACTGATGTGATTGTGCAATCTGTATATGGGGTAAAAATGGGAGCTCATAACCCACTTGAATCAAAGTGTGAAATATGATATATCAAGAACTATGTAATGTTTTGAACAGCCAACAAAAAATTTAAAAAAAAAAAAGAAAGAAGGAATGGAACCCTTCTAAACCTTATCCGATTTCTACAAAATTATTTTGTCCTGTTCAGTGCAATGGTATATATAAAGTGACTTAAAAATAATTCTTTTTTCTGGTTTTTACATAACAAAAGATATAATATCTAGAGCACCCGTAGAAGTATACTCTTCTACATTTCTTCACTCATTAATGAGTCTTTATTGTATGTCTGTGCTGTTCCAGATACTGTTCTAGAATCTGGGCATGCAGAGGTCAATGAGACAAAGCCGTGAGGTTTACATGTTGGGGGAAAAGACAGTGATATGTAAGTGAACAGATGAATATATCATGTAATCAGAAATAAGGGTGGGTATGTTGAAGAATATCATGTGAGGTAAGGACTGGCTATTTACACAGGATAAAGATGGCTTCTCTGAAGAGGTAACGTTTAAACTATAATATGAACAATTTTCTTTTTTAAAAACTGACCTTGCATAGATCTGGTGAAAGATCATCCACCTGGAGGGAGCAGCAAGGTAAAAGGTCTTGAGTTGGAAGTGACCAGAGTGTTTGGGGAACCAGAAGACCTGTGTGGGGTGAACTTGGAGCAAGTGGGACAGGCTGTTTGGAGATAAGAAAGCTGGCTCTGCCCAGATCATGTAGGGCCTTGTTGGTTTTGTTGTAGAGTTTAGATTTTGTTCCAGTATAATGGAAATCTATGGGAGAATCTCAAGGAAGTTAGTGATGTAATCCGATTTTTGATTTTAAAGAATCATTCTGACCACTATGCATAGAATGAATTGTTGAAGAGAGTTACCATCTCCCACATTAAACACATTTCCATTCTAATCTCACTCTTCTGCCTAAAGTCTAGGTTACTCATAAATTTCCTCAAAGGTACATTGAACATAAGATTTTTGAGTGTCATGGACCCCGTTCCAAGTACCAGGAAGCTATTTACCTTATTTTCTCTGTCCACTGTAACTTCTATCAACAAAATCTAAAATCATTCACTTTTAAAAGAGGAACTGCATGGAAAGATGTGGTAATGGTGACCAGATTGACACCTGTAGGAAATAATTTAAAAATTGGAGAAATCTTATGAAAGGAAGGTGCTCATCACTGGGTACAAGGTAACACAGGGATAGTGATTCCTGAGAGAAGGGACAACAGACACGCTGAGCCCCACAATTGCTCCAGCACCCTATCTACTGCGTTTCCAGACTCCAGTTGAGGAGCTGAACTTGGGAGTCTAGGAAGGTCAAGGTAGCCAGCAATGGTTCTTGGGAAGACGAGAGTTGCACAGAATGAGCTCTTGAGATCTGTAGAGCCCGCCTTAGGGCATCAGCGAGGACCACATGAGTGCAGGATGAGGGGAAGCTACCCAAGGCCAGAGAAAGGGCCATTAAAAAGGACTGGAGAAAACAGTTTCTGCAGCTCATACAGTCTCTATGGTTCCCACTAACAGAGTAAATAACATCTTATAAGCATCAGACATTGGGGAGAGTATTCAGAAGGCCGTGTATTCATGGGTGGTGGAGAGAGATTAGCCATAGTTTAAGGGCTGCTGTGATTCCACATTAAAAGTTTAAAAGCAAATCTAGAAAGGATCTGTTTCCACATAACTGTATTCCAGAATAAGCCTCCCCTGAAAATCAAAAGGGAACTTAGAGCTGGGCACGGTGGCACATGTCTATACCCAGCAACTCAGGATGAGGCTGAGACAGGAGGATCACAAGTTCAATGTCAGCCTCAGCAACTTAGCAAAATCCTAAGCAATTTGTTAGTATGAACCAGTGTCAAAATAAAAAGGGCTGGGGATATGGGTCAATAATTAAGCACCTCTGGGTTCAGTCCCCAGTAGAAATAAATAATAATAATAATAATAATAATAATAATAATAATAGAAAGTGTTTTGAACTAGATGGAAATATAAACAAAATATCAAAATTAGAGGAGACAGCACACACAGTGTTTGGAGGGAAATTTATGACGCCAGGCAGATAGAGTAAAAGAAGGTCCCAAATGAATGACCTTGGCTTGACTTTAATAAGAAAAAAAAGATAAAGTTCAAATCAAAGTTAGAAAAAGAAAATAAAGATCAGAGCAGAAAGCAATAAAACAGAATACAAAAGCAATAGTGAGAATCAATCAAAGAAATGGTTGGTATTTTAAGTACATAATTAATAGTGATAAACCTCTAACTGGACCCATAAGGATAAAAGAAGATACAATCAAGAGAGATAACTACAGATCCCATAAATACTAAAAGGATAGCAAGGAAATATTATGAACTTAATGCTTATGAATTTGATGAATTAGATGAAATGAATAAATTCCTGGAAACACACTAATAACTAAAATCCAGGAATAATTCAATAATCGGTATTATTGACTACAAAGTCAATGTCACTCTAATTAAAGACATTAACTTTTTAGTTTAAAACATTTTCACAAAAGGAATTCAAGGCTTATATGGCTTCACTGGAGAATTCCACAAAACATAAAAGGTTAATAATTCATTCCTACTAAAGCTCTTCCAGAAAACTGAAAACATGGGAATTTTTCCTACTTTATTCTATGAGGCCAGAATTATCTTTCTATCAAAATCAAAGACATTAAAAGAAAACTACAGATCAATATTCTTCATGAAATATGCAAAGTCTATTAACAAAGTGTTAGCAAATCAAAACTAGCAATATTTGAAAGGAAAATTCATCATAACCAAGAGGGTGTATTCCAGATATATAAGGTTGCTTTGATATTTAAAAATTAATCAATGCAATTAGTCATATTATCAAATTAAAAACAAAAGCCATGATCATATGAATAGATGGAGAAAAAAAAGTATGAGGAATAGAACTTGGATTTTTGTCTAATAAAAATTCACAGCAAATCAGGAATAAGTGGAATTTCCTCAACCTCATAAAGGGCATCTCCCAGAAACCTATGCTAATATCATACTTAACATTGGGATATGGAAGGTTTCCCCACTAAGATGAGGAAGAGGTCAAAAATAGATATATTCAGCCCTGCTACTCAGCATTTTACAGAGGGTGCTAGTTGGTACTTGTGAGGATGGCCTTAGGCCTGAGCCTAAGCAACTCTATTTTAAAAACTCCAGTTTGAAACCTGCAGTCTCACCAGGCACACCTACAGATTCGTCCAGTATGGCCTCAGACAAGTTACTTCCCTCACAGAGTAAAGCCCCTGGCAGGCTGTCCTCGCCTGATAAGAGGAAAAGGCTAGAAGATCAGGGTGGAGACTACCAGACCAGATGATAAGGAATGCAAGAGGGGTCAAAAGCCCCAAATTTAGTATAAATAATAGAGCTGATGAACAGGGATTCAGCCAGCAGAAACAAGGAATGCACTCTAGCTGGAGAGCCTGATGAGGACCTGAAATCCCATCACTTGTCATCATTTCCTGATCCTCTGCGTGATCCTCACTACTCACACTGTACCGCCTCGTCTGGATCTTGGTGAGAGCTGCAACTTCTCCCTATGACCCTCTCCTGAACCAGTCGTCCACTCCACGCCAGGCAAAGCCTGCCTTGGTTCCGCACCTGGTCACCGCAGTCCGAGTGAGTGTGCATCTGCTGGACATAAAGTCTAAGGCTTAAGACTTTTGAACTTAGCGTTCAAAGGGAATATCTGTCATTAGCCTGTCATGATTAAGTGTGTTTTGCAGTACTTAGAATTAATCTAGAATTGTTTGCTGTGAATTGATCATGTCTACTGCAGTGCCTAGCATTAAGGATTCTAGTTTTCTCGATTAAGAACCTATAGAGTGAAATTGTACTGAGTAATTTGAGTGAATAAAGCATTGAAAGGGGCAGAAGCTCATGGACATTCTTTATTTCTCCCCTTGACTACATACATTGCAGTTTTGCCCCCTTGCAACAGTACCACAAGACAAAGAAGGAATACAGGACATCCAGATTTTCGTAGAAGAATTAAAACTACCTTTACTAGCAGACACCATGCTTGGCTATGTAGAAAATCTCCCAGAATCTACAAGATGACCTTGGACCTAACGATATAGTGAAACTGCAGGATGAAAACCAACTTAAAAACAAACTTAATTGTATTTCTATATGCTAGCTAAAAATTACAAAGAAATTGAAATTTAAATTATTTAAAGAGCATAAAATGAAATATGAAATAGTCAGTGATGAATGTAATGAAATGCACAAAAGAACTACATGCTAAGACCTAGAAACCGGAGCCGAGAGAAATTAACTCCCTAAATAGATGGTGAAATATATTGTATTCATAGATTAGATGTCAGTAGTGTTAAAATGTCATTTATCCCCTTATTTATGAATTAATTCAAAGCAATCCCAGTCAAAATCCCAACAGGCTCAAGAGATCATAGTGACCACAGTTAACGATTTTTCAAATATATGATACACTATTAAGACCATAGATTTTAAGTATTCTCACCACACACACACACACACACACAAATGATTTGTATGGTGGTAATGCATATGTCTATTATCTTGTTATAGCCATTCTATAATGTGAGCATATTTCAAAATATCATGTGGTGCACAATATACATAATTTTTATTGTTGATTACATATATACAGAAACAAGAATGTGCACGCTTTTTGATCCAAAATGATATTTTAAAATTCATATGAAAATTTAAAGGACACAGAGTTAAAAACAACCTTTAAGAAGAGGAATAAAATTGGGCTGTGGTTATGGTTCAGTGGTAGAGTGCTGACCTACACGTGCAAGGCCCTGGGTTTCATCCTCGGCATAACATAATAAATAAAAATAAAGGTATTCTGTTCAACTACAACTAAAAAACATTTTTAAAAAAGGAATAAAATCGAAGGACACAATTTACTTGATTTCAAGTCTTATTAAGCTATAGCAATCAAGACCCTGTGAGTCTGTGTAACCCTAACCCTAACCCTAACCACGCCCTTGTGCACATGCACACGTCACACAGTGGAACTAGTGAGTCAAAGGAATTTTGACAAAGGTACAAAAAACCAATTTAACAAGGAAGGGATAGTCTTTTCAACAAAATGGTGTTAGAAAAACTAAATACCCATGAATCAAAAAAAATAAAACATAGAACATCAAACTTATCTCACATAGTAGGCAAAATTTTACTTGAAATGGATCTAGAACTACATATAAAATCTAAAGTTACAAATTTCTAGATGGGAAACATAGGAGGAAACCTTAATGAGTTGGTTGGAAAACATAGAACACACAAAGTATTTTTAAAAATCACTAAGTTGAACTTTCTACAAGAGTATCGTGCCGCAGCATGCAGAAAGTGTCTACTTCATGCTGGTTGTTACCCATTAAAAAAAAAAAAAAAATCAAAACTTTCTAATAAAAGTCATTGCTATAAAAATGAAAAGCACAGCAAAAGAAACACTAGAGTGAAGAGAGAACATACAGAATGGGAGAAAATCTTTGCCACTTTTTTTTGGCAGAGGATTAATATTCAGAATATATAAAGGACTCAAAAAACTCAATATTAAATAAAACACCCCCATCAATAAATGGCAAGTGAGCTGAACAAACACTTCTCAAAAAGTACAAATGGCCAACAATTATATGGAAAAATGTACAGTATTTTTAGCCATCAGGGAAATGCAAACGTAAACTATATTGAGGTTACATCTCCAGTTAGAACAGCAAACACCAAGCATGCAAATAACAATAAATGCTGGCAAGGATGTAGAAAAAAAGTATACACCATTGGTGGGAATGTAAATTAGCATAGCCGCTATGGAAATCAGTATGGAGATTCCTCAAAAAGCTAAAAATAGAACCATCAGATGATCCAGCTATACTACTCCTTGGTATTTATCCAGAAGATAAATTATTTAGTTAATAGGTAGTGCTTGGACTGTACTTGTGTCATGGGTCTCTAACAGTCTATGTTTCTGTTAATTAGTCTAAAATATATTCTGTAAGCAAACAAAGTCTAGTTAATTTGTGTCTACAGAACAAGAAGTATTAGACCTTTTGAGAACTTGGGTCTGGTGAGGCCCGTTCATGGAATTTCTAGATCTAGAGTTACAATCTCTTGCCTTCTCTGTTTGTCTCTTTCTTATCCATCCTTATTTCTTCCATCCACCTCAATCCCAGTCAAGATTCTGGCACTTCAAGTGAGCAAAGCCACTTACTACAGAATTTTACATTGAAAGTCATTATTTCTTCCTCATTATGCTACATATTGCAAAACATGCTTTATCTTGCAGCTACATAAAATTCATATTTTAGCAAACATTTAAGCCCATTTTGAGAAATAGCACAGAGTTAAAAGTAACATAAATGCGCATCCTTAAGGGGTAAACAATTTTCTGGTAGAGTCACATGATAAAATGCAACATTTAATATTAATTAACTAGATCTGCATGCATCAACATGAGTCACTCTCAAAAACAGTGGAGTGAAATAATTTTAGGACATTTAATACACATTTTAAAATACAAAAATAAACCAGCATTACATATTGGTATTAAGGCTTGAAGTAAAAATAAAAACCCATGGGCTGGAAAAATTCACATGAAATGTACAATAAGGATTGCCTAAGGGTAAGAATTGGATTAGTGAGGTTTGGAGAGGCTTCCACTTGAAAGATTAGATGTAAAAAGAAATTTATCAATTTCATGTTTATTGATTTTTATAGTGGATGCATGAGTGTTAGTACTAATATTCTCCATACTTTTCCCAATTCAATTTTTTTTTCCAAAATTAAAAAAAAATGTTATTTGAAGTTTGGTGTCTCAGAGCATTACAAGGGGAATAAAAACCATAAAGCAACTTGTGACAGAGATAATAAAGCAACATAAAACAGCAGAAGAAAAAATATGAGTCAGCTGTGATTTCTGTAATTACACTGATTGAATTTTGTGGTTATTTAGGGAAAGGAGGTTCCATTCCCACGCGTACAAGTGTTGCAAAACAGCAGCTTGAGTTTTCAGGGGCACCTTGCTTTTGATAGGTATGTCTTTTAAAGGGCTTTGGGGAATAACCTTTCCAAGACTCATTACAACTCCTAAAACTTTCAATCAAATTGCACACAAGCAGAAACCCCCTGAACTTCACTACTACCTACATCCCACTACCTTCAGGATACAGTAGCCCTCACTGCCAACATCTACAGCTTCATAAGCTGGGAAACCCCAAAGGGGAAGAGAGAACAATGAGCCTGTATGATGTGCCATTTATGTCACTGAGCATGTTATATACATCCTTATACTTAATTCTCACTACAGTACTGTGAGGTCACCTTAATGTACCCATTTGGCTGATGAAGAAATGGAAGCTTCTGAGATTAAGATCCATATGCAAAATGGGCTGGAGGCTAACAGGTCATCTCTGAGTCTGCACACCCACAGGGTAGCCCCACAAACACTGCATAGAAATGAGCTCCTTTTCTTTCTTCTGCTAGAAGAGGAAGTACATGGGGGTAGGCAGGAGCAAAATAAATTGTTTTGGAGGCAGGAAGGGCAGTCCATGTCTTAAGTGGAAGGAGTGAGTTTACCAAAAAGGTAAAAGCAGATTGCCTGTGGGTGGCTGACCATGCGATTTCTATAGTTCTTCACCACTGTAGATGGTCGATATGTCTGAAGCACCTGGCTGGGATCTGAGAAGAGTCCTGCCTTGATTGATTTCACCTTGGCCACAAGTTCCCAGCCAGGCCTCGGGAAAGAAGAGCTTACTGGCATTTATTTCTAATGGCCCCTGCAATAAACCTGACATTTCAGCTCAGCTTTTGTAAACAGTCATGTAATTAGTGAGAAGAGGTGATTTGAACTCAACACTCCAAAGCCCAGTCTTTCCGGCATACCACACTGACTTTCCTATTTCAACGTTGTCAGGCACAAAAGAATCTTAATTAGCACCTGCCTATGGCGAAAAAACTTTTAAAATAATTATCTTTGGCGATAAATCATTAACTGACTTTTATATCATCTCGAGTTCTCTATAGAACACTTAGAATTCATGGAATTTCTGAAACATTAGATAGAAAAGAAACAGCTCAGCTGTTTCCCTCATCTCTGCATTTGCCCATGCATGACTGTTTCAGTCCAGAGGAGACAACAAACCCTCTGGTTTGGGTTTGACTGATGCACATTTCCTAATAAAATCAGAGGGGGGGGAAAAAGCAGAGGAGAAACTGAGTCACAGAACTTGAAATAGTCAGCTATGCATTCTCATTTGCCCTTTAAGACTTTTGATGGAGAGAAAGGCATTGACCAGAACTATGATATTTAAATGATTCCAGTCATGTTTCCTAAATTTGGGGTTCCAAATACTGCCAGGAAGCTTTGCCACCGAGTTTGTCAATTAATTTCTCAAGCCCAAAGAGGATTTGAGGGAAGATTAAGCCATATGCTACTGATTCATTCGCACTTAACTCAGCAATATGTTGTTCAGAAAGGAAGATTTGGAGGGGAAAGCAGAATAAAAACTTTGAAGTGCCTATTTTAATACTATTAAAGATTTATTTGCTTCATAATAGTAGAGATTATCTTCTCAAATGTAATTCAAGTCTAATCTCCTTTAACACCTTAAACCTAAGTTAAAGTTGGAAACATCTGGGTTTCAGCTGACTGTGCGCAGCACACCTTTGGGAGGATCAGGCAGATATCTAAATCGACTCCAGTAACTCCACCAGCCTTCAGGATAAGGGCTTAAGGGCAGTGCTACCAATGTCACAAACATTCTCATATACTCCAGAACTTTCCCCTCCACCAAGTTCTTGACGGAAGTCTGTGTTTCCTGTGAGGTTTGCATTTAGCTATTAAGGGCAACAGTTGTTGGGTAACAGTGAGATGGAGAAGAGATTTCTCAGTATGTGGCTGCATGCTGCTCTTGCAGGAAGTCATGAGACTCCAGAACCCAGTGTTGGCGTAGGGCCCACCATTTCCCTTCACCCCACTTCTCGAACACCATCCCTGCACATTCCGAATAATTTTCGAGTTCCAAAGGCTTAAGCGGAATTGCTGACAAAGAGTGCTATATCCGCGAGAAATTGTGTGAACAGAGGAACCTTTGTATTTCTTCATGCTATAAAGCCTAAAATTTCCTTTTACAGATTTCCACGTCATGAAGTTTGATGCAGAGGATGCTATAAATGGGCAGTGCTGAGAGTGCAAGCCAGCAGCAAAACCTGGCTCCCTGGTGGTTGGCTATGAGAAGAACAGAGGTGGTATGTCACCTGTCTTTTCTCTAAAGTAGTTCGTATCCTCTGTTTATAGACAAGCGGCTCAAGAAAGCCTCAGATAGACATAAAATAATGTGAGATTAAAATGCATACATGAAATTCATTTCAAATTACAATGATGGTACCATAAAGTGTATGATTCTTCTTGAATTCTCCCGCTAAAACAGAGCAACTGAAACTGCAAAATAAAAATCACAGATAAAATCCACAATAAAATTATACAACAAAGGTATCTCCATGAAGCTACAGGTGGGAAAACGCTGCTTAGCGTCAGATGGCTTTGGGTCCTCAGCTTCTATTCAGGATGAAGCCTAGAAAAGCCATCAAGTACCAAACACACCTGGGAACAGGTGAGCCCCATGATTGTTGCACGTGTTCACCTTAGAGCACACACTGCAGGCTGATGAGGGATCGCAGCAAAACCTGTGACTGGGGCTGAAAACTCTCCCGTAGTCATCAGGGTACAACGAAAAGGCAACAAGTTCTGAAAGTCCTAAAATCAGTGTAAACCCTGTGAACTCTCAAAACTAGTAAATCAAAGCCCCTTTCCAGGACAGAGCCCCTCACCGAGGGGAAAGTACTGTAAAGAAAATCCCAAATGAACAGGGTAACAATAAGAAATGTACAAGAAGAAAACCACGTTGATAAACCAAGGAAGAGGCAGCTTTAGAATGGACACTGCTTTTCACATTGAGAAAAAAAGGAATCAAAAAAGGAGCCCTGGAGACACAGAACCTGAGCAGGCACCTTCCTCCCAAGCGTTCAGGAAAACCAACTTCACATAAAACAAGCAACTGAATCCAACGTAGGCAACATGTCACACAAAGTTCTTCTGTGCAAAATACAGCAGAGGAGAAAAATCCACCCCTACGATGAAAATACACTGGAAGGACATGTTCACAAAACAAAACCGTGACCAACTTTTGCACAACAAACTGAAAAACTATGACAAAAAATTTTCTTCCTTCACCAAATTCCAGCCAGGCTCCCGAGCCTTCTTCTTTAAAGAAGACGACTTCAAGAAATAATAACATAGTTTCTAAGAGCTCCAGGCCACATCTCTAGGGTGACCCCAGTCCCTCTCAAAGTGCCTGCCTGAAAAACTCAAGGTTGTCAAAAGAACTTACTGTTATTTCCAGCCGACACTTGAAGACAAGGCTCCTGTATCCCCACCTCTGAGAGAGGGTCAGAACCTTTTATAAGCACCAGCTAATAAAACCTAATGGGTTTCAGATGAACCAGTCCCATCCTTCCCACATTATATATATATATTAAATTTCCCCTGACTCCACAAGTCCTCACTCACCCACCTCCATATTTTTTATTCTTCATTTCAAATGCTATTTCACCTCTGTATAAACTGAAGCCAGGTCCTGTTCATGCTGGACTACTTCACTTATTGCAGTAGTATATTACTAAAGTCTGTCCTTGCCACTTTAGTGCCTGGCTTTGTTTATCTTGACAGCAGCAAGAATATGAGACATGAAAGTACAATATATATAAGAATTAGAAACACTTAGAAATAAGGTAGCAGAACCCATGAAAAAATTCCTAAACATTTCATAAATAAAGACTCTAGTGACTAAACTAGAAGGAACACAAAATCAATTAAACACAAAATAAAAGTTGAAAAGGAAACATGTAAAAAATCAAATTAAAGGGAAAAAAAAGAATCAACACACTTGTGTTAGTTTTCTATTCTTTATGTCAAGTATTTCTCAAACCTAGAGGCTTTAAGTAATAATTTTCTCTCATGGTTTCTGAAGGTCAATTTATTTCTGCTCCATGATGCTGGTAACCTCAGCTGGAAGTCTTAAGGGCTACGGGCTGGAATCATCTAAATACTCATTCATTTATATTGCCTGGTAGTTGATACTAAGTGTTGTCTAAGAGCTCACTGGTTCTAGTGGGTGAATCAAATGCACCTGGTCTCTCTAGGAAGCCTGGAATTCCTTACAATATGGTGGCAGTGTATCAAGGGCAAACAGCCTGATACAGAGAGGGCCCAGAGGAAGCCACATCATTTTTATGGTCTAATCTGAGAAGTCATTTGTCCTTACTTCTTTTGTCATATTTTCGTCAACCTAGTCACAAGGCATGACCTAGATTCAAGAGAGAGAATAGACTCCACCTTTTGTTGCAAAACACCAATTATATTGTGAGAAGGTAAAAGGGAGACTAGTAGAATAGAAGACAGAGACCAGGGGGAGGAAGGAGAGAAGGGAAATGGAAATATGTTCTAACATAATATATTTTTGTCTGCTTTGATAACTGATTTATCCCCAATGCCTAGAAAACTACCTGACACAAAGAAAGAACTCAATAAATACATTTTAATCAAAGAAAACAAAAACAGATAATCAGAGAATGTTCTGGACAACCCTGGAACTTCCTTATGACCAAGGGTTAAAGTTATTTTCCAAAGTGTTTTTTTGGCTTGAGAAGTTCTAGAACCCTAGAGAGATATAGAGATATCTTTGTTATAAAATTGTAAAATAAAATTGACCAAATTTAATTTATGTTCTGTGCATGTAAAAAATATGTAACAATCCCACTATTATGTGTAATTATAATACACTAATAAAATTAATTAATCATACAGGAATTGGGAAAAAACAGAGAATATGGGTTGGAATAAATATGTTCATGTGACCATCTGTGAAAAAATATAAGTGACACAAAACAAAAAAAAGTAGGATTCCTTCAGAAGTAAACCAAAGCAATGTATTACAACAAATATTAAAATTTTTAACCAAAATAATTTATCTTAAAAGTAGAAAAAATATTGACACTATATTGTATAAGGGTACACATCTACCTAGAAAATCAGCCTAGTAGGCCCAAACTGTATTCCAGAAATATTAAATTAGTTGTCCTTAGATTAATTCTTTAAATGACTTGTCCCAAATTTGTTTTTCTTAAAAATACTGTTCCATAAGTATTCCAGAAAGGCTACTAGACAGTTGAGAAAAAGAAAAATCCTTTGGACATTAAAGTTACTTACAAGAAAAGGAAAATTATTGCATCATCATATTTTTATATAAATTAATTATTCTAGATAACAATGGATTAATACATTTAAGTTACTAAAGAAAAGAGAAAGTGGGTCAAAAATTCTATACACAAATTAACTTTTAAAAATAATGCACACAAACGATTCTGAGCATGCAAAAATCAGGGGAGTGTCATTCCTTTGCATTTTTCCTGAGTGTTTTTGTTAGCTTTGCACCACTATGACCAAAAGGCCCTATGAGAACAATGTAATTGACCAAAAGATGACTTTGGCACACAGTTGCAGAGATTCAGACCACAGTCTGCCAACTCCATAGCTCTGGGTCTGAGTGAGGTGGAACTTTCATGGAGAAAAAGGATGGCAGAGGAAAACAGTTCAGAACATTACAACCAGGGGGCAGAGAACTCCACTCACCAGGGACAGAGTATAAGGCCCAAAGCATACCTCCAGTGACCTATTTCCTGCAGCCATACCCTAGTCGCCTACAGTTAACTCCCAATTAATCCATCAGCGGATTAATTCACAGATTAGGTTATACCTCTCATAATCTAATCATTTCACCTCTGAAAATTCTTGCATTGTGTCACAAGTGAGCTTTTGGGGGGGGGGACCCCTCATATCTGAACCATGACACTGAGGAATTACTAGAGAATAACACACTAAATATTCCAAGAGATACTGACGACGAGGTGATATTGATAGAGAGGGACTCCTAGACATCACGTTCCGTCAAGCACAGACAATGAATGAGAACTTGTCAGTCTATCATGGAATTTAACTGTGCACTGTGAAGCAATGTGTATGTTAATTAGATTGATGAAGCCATTCTAAAATGTATACATAGTTTAAAACATTATCGTGTCCACCATAAATCTATGCAGTTTTTATCTGACAACAGAGCAAAAGAATTAATTGGGGTGCTAATGGATAACACTGGTACTTTAAGACATCAACTTCCATGCTTCCAAATACAAAGGGAAGATTGATGCTCCTCCTTCCGTTTTGTTGCCTGAAAAGAATCTGAAAGCTCAGCAGCGGCAGAACATGTTCTCAAATACGGCTATGCCTGATTTGTATCGTGTGATTAAACTTCTAAAGCTCCATCTTTATCTAATTTGTTAGATGTTCTAATTAAAACCAGCGGTGCTTTTAGAGTTACCCTGAAGATTTCAAAGTGTACAGGTCACAGAGTGACTTTCTTAATGGGACGCTGAAATATTACTGTCCATCAACTCCAACTGATAAGAATAACTAATTGAATATTACTAGAAGGCAGTAACACATGTTGGCCTATTTCTCAATTGACTCAATAAAACTTTGGACAATTGTTAGTTAAAAAATACAAAGTTATTCCATTTCCTCAAGTTGCCTCACTGTTGTATGAAAAAAAGTCATGCTTATTTTAAGATATTCTATAGATAGATATTAACATCTTTTAAAAGGCAAAATTATGAGATTTTTGACATGACATGCCCCAGTTTTAACTTTATAAGCAATAAGATTAACTGTGATGTTATGTTAATTAAGTTAATACTTTTTGACTTTTGGAAAAGACAAAGGATACCAGCTTTTCACTGGCTGCTTCTCTCTCTTAGGGATCACCCCTCAGATAGCCACAATTCCTGGATCACGCCACTTAAGAATGAATTTTCCATCCCCACTCCACTTTTTCCCCCCACATTAGGCCTCATTCAAACATAACATATATTTGTCTGTTTTGATAACTGATTTATCCCCAGTGCCTAGAAAACTACTTGACACAAAGAAAGAACTCAATAAATAATTTTAACCAAAGAAAATTAAAAAAAAAAAAAGATAATCAGAGAGTGTTCTGGATGATCCTGGAACATCCTTATGACCAAAGGTGAAAGTTACTGTTCAAAGTGTTTTTTGGCTTGAGAAGTTCTAGAACCCTAGGGAGATGTAGAGATATCTTTGTTATATAGATGAAGAAATGGACACAGTATTCAAAGATACGTTGCCCACTCAAAATCATACAGTGGCAGGACACATACTATGAACCAAAATATTCAAGCACCTAATTCTCTTACCACTATAATGGTGTTAGTTTTGTCAATGTGAAAAAATATCTAAGAAAAACAACTTACTGGAGAAAAGATTTACTTGCACTCATGGTTTCAGAGGTTTGGGTCCCACTCCATTGCTTTGGCCCTGAGATGAAACAGAACATCATGGCTGGGAAGCCTTGGCAGAGGAAAGGGGTTAACCTCATGGCAATCAGGAAGTAGAGACAGAGCACGTAAAAATAAGGGATTAAGGACAAGATATAGTCTTCAAGGGAATACCCTTAAGGACTCACTCCCTTCAAGTAGGTCCTACCTGCTACAATATCCACCACCTCCAAATAGTAGTCCATTGAGCTATGAATTCCTCAATGGATTAAGCCATTAATGAGGTTAGAGCCTTCATGATCAAATCATTTTCCAAAAGCCATATTTTTGAACATTTCTGCACAGGGGGCCAAGCCTTCAACATATGAGTCTTTGGGGGATACTTCATATCCAAACCATAACAAGCAGTTAGTTTTTGGAAATGTATTTGGTCAGTGGAGCCCACCGATGTTATAATGGACTTTAAAAAACTGGCTTCAGGTAAGTAGTTAAAATTAAATAACCTTGAAGAAAAATAAAACCAAATTTTTAAAAATTAGGATGCAGTTCAGTGGTTCTCAACTGGAAGAGGTTTTGCAACCCCCAGAGGACAGCTGACAATATCTGGAGACATTTTTGCTATCCCAATTGAGAAAGTACTACTGCATCCAATGAGTAAGGGACTGTGAGGCCATTAAGCAGCCTGCAATTCCCTAAACAACCATGATATCAAGATGTCAATAGAGCTGAGGCTGAGAAACCCTAATAACTAAAAACTTCCTCCATCTTTCACTTATCAAACAATACTAGTACATCTCGGTAATTGCTATAAGGGTAGAACCATTCTTAATATGTTACTTTAAATCATTTAGTGCATTGTTTTAGTTTTAAAACATTATTATTTAGCCAATGTACTTTGCTAACGTGTATAAAACTCCTTAATTGGCATTTAATTACCACTCAATTCTTTTTGCTTGTAATTAACTCATTAAATGTCTTACTAAGTAAAAACAATACAAAGCAAATGAGCTAATTAGTGCCTAATTATCGGTTACTAAAGATTACTACAAATGGCTTGAACATGGCTAGTTTCTTTACTACTACTAGCAATTTCAATTGTTAACCTTAGTAATTGACTGCAATTTATATAGCATGGTGTAGACATAAACTGCCTGTTAAAGCTAAAGCAAGAAACTTTCATCACTTCTTGAGGAAAGACGTGATTTAGCAAAAGGATTTTTTTTTTTTGGATTCATGACCACAGCCCTCCATCCTGTGGCAGAGCCTGCAATGAGGAGTGGCGTATTAGAGTCAGTCAAAAGTAGACAGCAGAAGCAGTGAGCCAAGTCAGCGTGAAATTCCTGCTTATCCGGGGCTGGAATACTGACTGGCAGGGAACCTCTACCTTACACAATTAATCATGAATCAGAGTCCAATAGCCCCAGAGCAAGGTTTTCTTATTATGTTGATTAGGTAGAGGAAACTGGAAACAGTTTCATAGGTGGGTGAAGTAGTGGTATTTGTTATTAAGGGAATGGAGAAAAAGAATGGTAAAGCAAAATAAGAGCTGCTATTTTAATGGATGCTGATCTGCTTCTAGCTGGGTACCAGGAAATAACCTATAAATTTGCTTGCTCTTTCATCACTCAACACTGAGGACCCATGGTCTGCTGCCTAAATTACTGGCTAGAGGTATAGAACGTTTTAAAACAAAAGGAATAATTTATTGTAGAAACAATATGTTTCTCTCCATTTCACAAATATTTGCTGCGGAGCACTACGCGGGGAAAGAGGCAGAAGAGACTGTTGAAATGCATCCCCTCTTTGAACTGAGCATGTGCAGAACTCTATGTGTTGTAACAGGGGCAAACACAGCACCAAAGAGCACAGGGGCACAGCACCTTCTTCAGATTTGGCCATATTGGGAGGCCTTCCAATGCAATTCCTTCTGAACTAAATTTTGAAGGATGAATCTTAGTAGAAGACCTTGTATGTGAACATGTGCCCCCAGAATCCTAGATCTCGCTCTAACTCCCTTTGGAACCTCACTCAAGTCACTTAAGTGCTCTGTACTTCAGGTTCTACCTTTATAAAGTGAGGAGAATAAGAGTACCTACTTCATATTATTGCTGAGAGGGTTGAATGTATTGATAAATATAAAAGGCTCTGAATTATATCTGGCTCTTAATTAAGTGCCCAGTAAATTTTAGCCATCATTTTTTTTAAACCTGTGACTTTCAGCTCAAATGAGAAGTTGAATAGGATGTATAAAGGATCAGACAAAAATACAAAACCATTCGGAAAAACTACACGTACATTGATTTGAGGTGGACAGGGCATTCCTCTAGAGGGGCAGATAAATCCCAGATGGTAAGAGAAGGGCCTGGAGTCTTATTCTAAAATTCTGAAGTTTACCATGAGGCCTATGGGAAACAGAAGAAGTTTAAACATGGAAATGATCAGATCTAATTTCCATTCTAGCAAGCTTACTCTGTTAACAATATGTAATTTGCAGGTAGGTGGTCTGGGGATAAAAGGAACTGGTAGTAAATAAACCAGTTTCAATGCATTTGCTAATCGTTTTTCAAGTAAAAATGCAAAGAGGGATCTTGACACAGGGCATTTGGCAGAGAGGGTAGATGACTTTCTTGTAGGTGGGACAGTTGGGTTAAACATCTTGTTTTAAGTTCTATACAACTAACTTCAATTCCCTTACCCTTATATTGGGGTCCAAGATGTAAGAAGAACGGCATTTGTGTGTGTGTGTGCGTGTGTGTGTGTGTGTTTTCCAGGATTTGTACAATGTGGCTTTTCTTTCTTTCTCATCCTGTTCTTAAACAGACACTTCAGTCTTGAATAGTCTCGGGGATGGTGCATGCTGACTGCGTGTAGACCTAAGATAAAAGAATGGGGAAGATTCACAAGTCTTCATAGGTAGACAGCAGCATGCTTGTGCTCAGAAGTCCTGAATGAAACATTGGTGGTAAAAACACTCGTGGATAGAAATCCTCAAGTATGCTGTGTTGCCAAGACCACCCCTAGTCATTACAACAACTCTTTATGTTCATTTCATGATAAGAGGTTGGAGCAAACTTAATCTTATCCATTCCCCTGCATTAAATCATATGCTTTTGAAATATGCATCTTAGATTACTAACAATTTGGATTAATGAATGCAATTTCCATAATGTGTGCTAATAATGAGTTATGTTATCCCCCTACTTCAGAGTAAAAACTAATTCATCAAGGCTGCTTTAGAACCTCCTGAAAAGTACAGATGAATGTGATTTCAGAATCATTGTACTGCTAAAAGTGCAGAGCTAAATTTGCTTGCAAAATCCCTTTGGTGTTCTTGGTGAATGACTCCAGGTGCAGTCATTGAGGTCAAATATTATGGTGTCATTGTTGAGATTTTTTTTTTTTTGCCTATAAAAACTAAGGGGAAGATTACATACCTCTTAATATAGAGGTCCTAATGAACTATGTGCCATCTGCAGCTGTTAAGACAAGATTCATCTCAATAAAAATGTGCACTTATCAAAGTTTCAATTGTAGACAAGAAAATCAAAACCTTATTGCCTATAAAATCATAAAATTATAGGCCTAGAAAAGAAAATGCATGGCTTATTCTCTGTTCCCTTGGCTCTAGATGAGACAATATGAAAAATGGTACAGTCCCTTTGGCATGTGCAAGACATCTCTTTGTAACCTGTCTTTTCTGAAGGCCCAAGTTTTCTCAGCTGGTCTGATGGGAAAGGCAGATACCTCCTCTTTTGCTTACCCTTCTGCCTGGGAATTTATCTAAGATGTACACTCGGTCAAAGAATATAACCTTCTCAACATAAGGGATATTTATAGATCTGTACTGTCCTGCAAATTCTAAATTCTTTTATTTAAGGTCAGTAGGAAAATAATATAAGGCAGTAAATCTCCCAAGACTCCCTCTCCCTTAAAAACCTGCTCAGAGATTGACAGCCCTCACAGATCAGAATTTGAGTGAAATCTGAATACGTGGCAAGAAAATCTTTAAAATCCAAGTCAAATCTCTCTCCTTTTTGAATTTAACAAATCCAATGATACAAAATGACTCCCTCGGATCATATAGATAGCTAAAGGCAGACAAGGATTAGAGCTCAATTATTGCACAATATCCAAAATAACCTAAGATATTGCATGCTGAGTGCTGTGGAATATACTCATGCTTCTAGTTCTCTTTTGATATTACAGTGATTTTCCTTTTACATTTCAATATTTGGAGGCAGTGGAGATTGGAAGAGCTTAACATCTGGTTTGCAAAAATATCAAAACAAAGTATCTGGGACAGAAGCTGCTGAGTCACTGCAGAATGTTTATTGCCCAGATGATGTGGCCAAGTGCCGAAGGATGGGAATTTCTTATTCAAAAAACGAATGTCACCAACACAAAGGAAGAACCACACTCCCAAAACTCTGGGTATGCACAGTTGGTGCTTGGCATCAGAACTGAGGATGAGAACACTGGACATGCTTAGCCAGAAGAACTTTCTACAACTCTTCCAGAGACTAGGAGAGCAATGATGGAGACGAAGAATTAGAGGTTCAATCTCCTTTGTACTTTGTTTCTCCCAAACTTATAAAATACTCACATGTACCCACCAGTCCTTTCCTAGTTCTGCTTGATATTTAATTGAGTTGGGACTCGTGCTAAGGGTTGCATGCTTAAAAGGATTTATGAGCAGATTGCTTGGAGGAAACTTTATAGTTTCAAGATCTCAATACAAACCAACTAGAGAATGTCATTTCCGTGTTGGAATCTCAACTTGTGCAAAATAGAAAATTCCCATGAAAGTGAGAGCTGCATTACTTAAAAGGGTGCTTTTCATTCTCTAGATTTTTCTCTTGGGACCAAGCATTTTGAGCATTTTGACCTTTGGAAATGTGTGTGCATGTCGGGAGACTAGGGATGGAGTGGGAGGTGAGGGATAGAAGTTCAGTGGTTTAAAATTACTAGAAAAAAAATCATTCAGAGATTTTAGCTGGTGTGGGCAGAAAGGGAAGAGATTTGGAAAGTTAACCATGTAGCCAATGAACGACTTTTCGTCTTTCTATTTATAATTTTAGAATGATAAAATAGAAAAGCTGCAGACTGAGAAATATAGGTCAACACTAATGGTTTTGTTCTGAATATAAAAAGTAAATCTGAAATATAACCAGATCTGGTAAATTTTTGAATAATAGGGATTAAATTGGAAAAAAAAGAATTAGTATTCTGAATATTAAAGAATCAGGAAAGAAGAAAATCTCTTTTCATACAGAAGGAAACTTTTTCTGTGAAGAACAAGATAATTTATATTTCAGGTAATTCAGACTCACATGCTCATAACCACTTGACTCCACCATTATGGTATGAAAGTAAACATAGACAACACATAAGCAAATGAAGATGGCCATCTTCCAATAAAACTTTATTTATAAGAACAGGCAGTAGGCCTGTTGGCTAGCTAGTTGAGGTCCCTGGTCTAGACCTTGAAGTCAAGCTGGCTACTTAGAATCTGAAGGGAGTCAAATATCTAACTGAATATCCAAAGAAAATGAAGCTATGTGAAAAACAGAAGCAAGCAGGTCACCATGGATACCATGGTGATAGAAACTGTATAAAACTTTGAAATATTTCTTGACATTCACTTGATCTCACCTTCTTGACTTTCCCCCATACAAATCAAGGATTTATGGCTGGGTGCAGTGGCACATGCCTATAATCCCAGCAGCTCGGGAAGCTGAGACAGGAGGATCCCGAGTTCAAGACCAGCCTCAGCAATGGTGAGGCACTAAGCAACTCATTGAGACCCTGCCTCTAAATAAAATACAAAATAGGGCTGGGGATGTGGCTCAGTGGTCCAGTGCCCCCGAGTTCAATACCTGGTAGCAAAAACAAAACAAAAAAAATCAAGGATTTATGGATTCAGGATATGGTCTGGTCTGCCTTAGAGCATCCTAGTTGATTTGTCAAAAATAAAAAATAGATATCTTAGAAATGGAGGAGGGTAGAAAATTCACAAACCCAACTCACCTTCGAAAGAATCACCATGCATTTTTATAAATATGAAGTGTGGAACTGATGATATAAGACTGGCATTGAGGTGAAAAGAAACTAATAGACTTCAACTAACTTTACTCAATCTTCTCCTGTGAAATGCCTTGTAAATCTGAAATGGCCGTTCTCAGATATTTTAGAGTTTTCATTGGAGGGATTATGCCTTTAAAATTCACACACCATTTATCACTTTGTTTTATGCAGGGGAAAGAGAGTGCTTAATGCCCATATGTGTTGTCATTTGTTCAAAGCTTTCTTTAAATGCGATGATAAATCAGTCTCCAGCTGTGTGTCAGCAGCATTGTCACAGAGAGAAAAGGAACCTGGGCTGCTTCTCACATACTAGGCTTCTCCTAAAAAGAAAAAAAAAATGTTTATTTCATCTTCACAGAATCAAAGAGAGGAAAGACCTTAGAAAGTCTTCTTTGATCACCTAAGATAGGGCCTGGTGCACATCTTGGGCTTCTTTGCAACACTATAGAGGAATTTCTGTGACTGCCACAGCAGGTTCTCCTGGCCAGAACTCTTCACTTTTCTCTTTTGCCATTGCTAGTCATAACCTCTGCTAATGTTTATTCTAAAGAACTTCAAGATATCTTTTCTATAAAAGTAATATTTAAATCCTTCTAAGTATATATTTTTAAAATTTCCAACGAGCAGATTACTCTCATGCCAAAGAATGCAATTGGTATTCATTTATTTGTTATAGATGGTCCAACTTGCATGGATTACCGAAAAAAATAGTGCTAAGAGCCAAGTATACGATGCATGGCATTTTGGGTCGAAAGGTGACGCCAGCTAGCCATTGAGATGATATGATTATGTTAAGATTTGCATTCATATGGATATTGGACTCCTACTGTTCACCTAGGCCGGCTATGGGACTCCTGGAGAGTTTCCATTGGTTGGGGAAGTACAGTAGGAGGGAGTTCCGGGGGAGGGGCGCTCTCTGCGGTCCGGGAGGAGGCCGCGTGGGTGGATCGAAAAAATCTTCCCGGGCGCGTACCAGACATTGGCGGCAGTTTCAAAAAATAAAGTTTGTTCCTGCTTGAGTGGCTCGTGATTTTGTGCCCAGCCAGACTGCGACAAAATAGGCCCTCTTTGCCCCTTTTCTGACCTTTTAAACTTCACCTACAGCTTATCCTTGATCCTTCATTGATGGCAGATTTTCTTGTGCTTGCACTCTAAGCTCTTTAAAGAGATTCATTTAAAAGACCTGCACTTTATTTATTTACTTACTTACTTACTCATTTAGTGGTGCTGGGAATTGAACCCAGGGCTTTGTGTATGGTAGGCAAGCACTCTACCCACTGAGCTATTTCCCCAACCCCAAGACCTATACTTTAAACTCATGAAAAAGGCTGTGCTAAGTGTGTTTCTGTGTTGGGAGTCACAAAGCAACACCCTTTCCTGGTGCAGATGTGAAACTTCAGGGAAAGAGATAGGATTCAGAGCTCCAAGAACTTGATTCAGATTCAACTCTGGTGGCAAACACTGGAGCCAAGTCCTCATATCCCTGCACCTCATATGGAAAGGGGATCATACAGTAATGCCTCCCTCAGAGTTGTGAGGATTAAAGGAGATAATGTATGCAGAAATGCTTTGTTGATTGTTAAGTGCTAATCTGTTATTATCTGCTGATAACTTTACTGTTTTGTATTGGAAAGTCATCTCATGAATTTGCCTCTAACTCTAGCTTGAGCCAGAATGCTCCAGGGAGGGTCAGGCATCAGAGATCTGTACCATCCTCAACATTCTCTGAGACATCCCATGCTTCTCTTATCACTGTCTGCAAATCATTTCGACATGTGTTTTTGTCACTAACCAATGTAGGCCGAAATGCCAAAAGCAGCAAACACCCCCACTTAGCCATAGAGCCTAGGGGTGAAAAGAAGTAAAAGGAAAAGAAGGGAATGAAGGAGTTAAAGGATAAAGGGAGTATTAGATGAGTCTAAACTAAAGTCAAATGATTTCTGCAAAGAGTGGAAATTTTCCAAGTGATCCCATGGTGGGAAATGGTTTGACTCAGTTGTGCAGACCCAAGAGACCAAATAGAACCAGAACATTGCAGGAGATGATTCCATGCAAAAGCTAATGACAACAGCAAGTTCTCATAAACTGTAGACAAAGACTGTACTTCAATAGTGAAAATCTTACCAAATGTCAGCTGAGACTGAACTTTCTACATTCTAATGATCTTCCACAGAAAGAAATGGCTTATCAAATATAAACTATGTAATATAAGAATTATGGGGGGGGGGGCTGGGCATGGTGGGATGCTGAGATGGGTGTGTCACAAGTTCAAAGCTAGTCTCAGCAACTTGGTGAGACCCTAATCAATTGAGCAAAAAATAGAGGCTGGGGATGTGACTCAGTGTGGGGATGTGACTCACCCTTGGGTTCAGTCCCTAGGACCAGAAAAAAAAAAAAAAAAGTGGTCTGCAAAGATCCTAGGAGTGCAGGTGGCTCAGCTTCCAGAAGGCTGCTGTGCCCTGACCCACAACACCCACACACACCCTGGGAGCTGCCAGAATACCCAAGACGAAGGTTCCCTCTGCCAAAGGTTCTGCAAAGGAGGAGCCCAAGAGGAGGTTAGCCAGGTTACAGAGAGCAAACACCAAGCACCAAGAAGCCGAATTCCAGCTCCCGGAACTGAGCCCGCGGGGACTGCTTCTTGGAGCTTACACTTATAGGAGCTTACACCGAGCACAGAGCGGCCGAGTTCCGGCTCCCGGAACCGTCCCGGAACAGCCCTGGCTCAGGGCTGCGGAGCCTGCGGAGGCTGCTTCTTGGACCCTGCTACTATCAGAGCATACACCAAGCACTAAGCGGCCGAATTCCGGCTCCCGGAACTGAGCCCACGGGGGCTGCTTCTTGGAGCTTACACTTATAGGAGCTTACACCGAGCACGGAGCGGCCGAGTTCCGGCTCCTGGAACTTCCCTGGACCGGGGCTAGGAGCCCGCGGAAACTGTGTCTCGGTCCGGGTCCTGCTGAGGGCAGGTCAGGACTCACCCATTGCTTGGGTTGCCCGGCAAGGGGAACGAAATGCTGCCATTCGCATAGGATACCAACATGGCAGAGATCTGATGTCAGCAGAAAGCGGTGGAGGAGAGATCTTCATCAATACCAGCGGTGACATAAGCAGTTGGTCTCCTGGTAAGGGGGGTGAGGATCAGTAACCCGAGTCTCCTCAATTTGTCCTCGAGCCAGAGGGAAGGAGCCGGGCCGCCGCCAGCCCCCGGAGCAGGCCCAGCGGCTCGCCAGCGTGGTGACCGCGTGACCCCAATTGGAGAGGGGGCGGAGCGGAGCCGCCACCCACACCCGCCAGGTGGGCAGACCCACGACCCAGTAGTACATGGGCGTGGTAGGAGGGGCAGGGCAGAGCCGCCCTTCACGCTTGCAAGGTAAACAGACCTGTGACAGCCTGGCGGGTCAGGCCCAGTGGCCTGCCAGAGTGGTACACACGTCACCCCAACTCGAGTAGGGGCAGAGCAGATCCTTATCCCACGCCCGGATCAGGCCCTGCCGGTGTGGTGGTCACGTGACCCCAATTGGAGTGGGGGTGGAGCGGAACCGCCACCCGTGCCCGCAGGGTGAGCAGACCAGTGATCAACCTGCAGATCAGGCCCAGGGGTCCGCAGGCGTGGTAGGAGGGGCAGGGCAGATCCGCCGCCCGCGCCTTCAAGGTAGGCAGACCTACAACAGACCGGCGGATCAGGCCCAGGAGCCTGCCGGCGTGGTACAAACACCACCCTAATTGGAGTAGTGACAGAGCAGAGTCGCCTCCCTTGCCAGGAACAGACCCAGCGTCCTGCAGGCGGGGTAGTCATGACACCCCAATTGGAGTAGGGGCAAAGCAGAGCCTCCACCCGTGCCCGAAAGGTGGGCAGATCTGCGACCGACCAGCGGGACAGGCCCAGTGGCCTGCTGGTACGACAGACACGTCACCCCAATTGGAGTAGGGGCAGAACAGAGCCGCCACCAGCTCCCAGAACAGGCCCAGTGACCTGCCGGCGTGGTAACCACGACACCCCAATTGGAATAAGGAGAGAGCAGAGCCGCCGCCCGCACCTGCAGGAAAGATACGCAAGCAGTATGAAAAGACAAGGAAAGAAAGGACCACAAGCAATGCAGGTCAACGCAACTTTAGAAGAGGTAACAGCTGCAGCAGATGGAATGTCAGATAAAGAATTCAGGATATACATGTTTCAGATGATCTGGAGTATCAAGGAAGACATTAAACAGCAAAATCAGACAATGAAAGATCACTTCGACAACGAATTACGCAAACAAATCCAGGAAGCAAAGGATCAACTATACAGGGAGATAGAGGTTATAAAAAACAAGCAATCAGAAATCCTAGAAATGCAGGAAGCAATAAACCAACTTAAAAACTCAATGGAGAATACTACCAACAGAGTAGAACACTTAGAAGATAGAACATCAGACAATGAAGACAAAGTATTTCAACTGGAAAAGAACATAGACAGCTCAGCAAGACTGTTAAGAAACCATGAGCAGAACATCCAAGAAATATGGGATAACATTAAGAGACCAAACTTAAGAGTCATTGGGATACAGGAAGGTACAGAGCTCCAAACCAAAGGAATGAGCAGTCTATTCAATGAAATAATACAAGAAAACTTCCCAGACTTGAAGAATGAGACAGAATCCCAAATCCTAGAAGCCTACAGGACGCCGAATGTGCAAAATCATAAGAGATCCACACCTAGACACATTATAATGAAGATGCCCAACATACAGAATAAGGAGAGAATTTTAAAAGCTACAAGAGAAAGGAAGCAGATTACATTTAGGGGCAAGCCAATCAGGATAACAGCTGATCTTTCAACACAGACTCTGAAAGCTAGAAGATCCTGGAATAACATATTTCAAACACTGAAAGAAAATGGGTTCCAACCAAGAATTGTGTATCCAGCGAAATTAAGCTTCAGGATGGAGAATGAAATTAAAACCTTCCACGATAAACAAAAGTTTAAAGAATTTGCAGCTAGAAAACCATCTCTTCAAAACATCCTCGCCAAAGTATTACAGGAAGAGGAAATGGAAAATAACAATGAAAACCAACAGTGGGAGGTAGGACAGTAAAGGGGGGGGGGAACAATCAAAGAGGAAAACAAACAATGTTTAGTAACATAAATAAACAAATATGGCTGGAAGAACAACCCATATCTCAATAATAACCCTAAATGTTAATGGCTTAAACTCACCAATTAAGAGACACAGGCTAGTAGAATGGATCACAAAACAAGACCCAACAATATGCTGCCTACAGGAGACACATTTGATAGGAAAAGACATACATAGGCTGAAGGTGAAAGGTTGGGAAAAATCATATCACTCATATGGACTTCGGAAACAAGCAGGCGTGTCCATACTCATATCAAATAAAATAGATTTCAAGCCAAAGTTAATCAAAAGAGATAAAGAGGGACACTACATACTGCTTAAGGGAACCATACACCAACAAGACATAACAATCATAAATATTTATGCCCCAAACAATGGTGCAGCTATGTTCGTCAAACAAACTCTTCTCAAGTTCAAGAGTCTAATAGACCACCACACCATAATCATGGGAGACTTCAACACACCTCTCTCGCCACTGGACAGATCTTCCAAACAAAAGTTGAATAAGGAAACTATAGAACTCAATAACACTATTAATAACCTAGACCTAATTGACATATATAGAGTATACCACCCAACATCAAGCAGTTACACTTTTTTCTCAGCAGCACATGGATCCTTCTCAAAAATAGATCATATATTATGTCACAGGGCAACTCTTAGACAATATAAAGGAGTAGAGATATTACCATGCATCTTATCTGATCATAATGGAATGAAACTGAAAATCAACGATAAAAGAAGGAAGGAAAAAGCATACATCAATTGGAGAATGAACAATAGGTTACTGAATGATCAATGGGTTATAGAAGACATCAAGGAGGAAATTAAAAAATTCTTAGAGATAAATGAAAACACAGACACAACATATCGGAATCTATGGGACACATTGAAAGCAGTTCTAAGAGGAAAATTCATTGCTTGGAGTTCATTCCTTAAAAAAAGAAAAAACCAACAAATAAATGATCTCATACTTCATCTCAAAATCCTTGAAAAAGAAGAGCAAAACAACAGCAAAAGAAGTAGAAGGCAAGAAATAATTAAAATCAGAGCTGAAATTAATGAAATCGAAACAAAAGAAACAATTGAAAAAATTGACAAAACTAAAAGTTGGTTCTTTGAAAAAATAAACAAAATCGACAGACCCTTAGCGATGCTAGTGAAGAGAAGAAGAGAGAGAACTCAAATTACTAGCATACGGGATGAAAAAGGCAATATCACAACAGACACTTCAGAAATACAGAAGATAATCAAAAACTATTTTGAATCCTTATACTCCAATAAATTAGAAGATAGTGAAGGCATAGATAAATTTCTTAAGTCATATGATCTGCCCAGATTGAGTCAGGAGGATATAGAAAACCTAAACAGACCAATATCAATTGAGGAGATAGAAGAAACCATCAAAAGACTACCAACTAAGAAAAGCCCAGGTCCCGATGGGTATACAGCAGAATTTTACAAAACCTTTAAAGAAGAACTAATACCAATACTTTTCAAGCTACTTCAGGAAATAGAAAAGGAGGGAGAACTTCCAAATTCATTCTATGAGGCCAACATCACCCTGATACCTAAACCAGACAAAGACACTTCAAAGAAAGAAAACTACAGACCAATATCTCTAATGAACCTAGATGCAAAAATCCTCAATAAAATTCTGGCGAATCGGATACAAAAACATATCAAAAAAATTGTACACCATGATCAAGTAGGATTCATCCCTGGGATGCAAGGCTGGTTCAATATACGGAAATCAATAAATGTTATTCACCACATCAATAGACTTAAAAATAAGAACCATATGATCATCTCGATAGATGCGGAAAAAGCATTTGACAAAGTACAGCATCCCTTTATGTTCAAAACTCTAGAAAAACTAGGGATAACAGGAACATACCTCAATATTGTAAAAGCAATCTATGCTAAGCCTCAGGCTAGCATTATTCTGAATGGAGAAAAACTGAAGGCATTCCCTCTAAAATCTGGAACAAGACAGGGATGCCCTCTCTCTCCACTTCTCTTCAACATAGTTCTCGAAACACTGGCCAGAGCAATTAGACAGACGAAAGAAATTAAAGGCATAAAAATAGGAAAAGAAGAAATTAAATTATCACTATTTGCAGATGATATGATTCTATATCTAGCAGACCCAAAAGGCTCTACAAAGAAACTATTAGAGCTAATAAATGAATTCAGCAAAGTGGCAGGATTTAAAATCAACACGCATAAATCAAAGGCATTCCTGTATATCAGCGACAAATCCTCTGAAATGGAAATGAGGACAACCACTCCATTCAAAATATCTTCAAAAAAAATAAAATACTTGGGAATCAACCTAACAAAAGAGGTGAAAGACTTATACAATGAAAACTACAGAACCCTAAAGAGAGAAATAGAAGAAGATCTTAGAAGATGGAAAAATATACCCTGTTCATGGATAGGCAGAACTAACATCATCAAAATGGCGATATTACCAAAAGTTCTCTATAGGTTTAATGCAATGCCAATCAAAATCCCAATGGCATTTCTTGTAGAAATAGAGAAAGCAATCATGAAATTCATATGGAAAAATAAAAGACCCAGAATAGCAAAAACAATGCTAAGCAAGAAGTGTGAATCAGGCGGTATAGCGATACCAGACTTCAAACTATACTACAGAGCAATAGTAACAAAAACAGCATGGTACTGGTACCAAAACAGGCAGGTGGACCAATGGTACAGAATAGAGGACACAGAAACCAATCCACAAAACTACAACTATCTTATATTTGATAAAGGGGCTAAAAGCATGCAATGGAGGAAGGATAGCATCTTCAACAAATGGTGCTGGGAAAACTGGAAATCCATATGCAACAAAATGAAACTGAATCCCTTTCTCTCGCCATGCACAAAAGTGAATTCAAAATGGATCAAGGAACTTGATATCAAATCAGAGACGCGCCGTCTGATAGAAGAAAAAGTTGGCTACGATCTACATACGGTGGGGTCGGGCTCCAAATTCCTCAATAGGACACCCATAGCACAAAAGTTAATAACTAGAATCAACAAATGGGACTTACTCAAACTAAGAAGTTTTTTCTCAGCAAAAGAAACAATAAGAGAGGTAAATAGGGAGCCTACATCCTGGGAACAAATCTTTACTCCTCACACTTCAGATAGAGCCCTAATATCCAGAGTATACAAAGAACTCAAAAAATTAGACAATAAGAGAACAAACAACCCAATCAACAAATGGGCCAAGGACCTGAACAGACACTTCACAGAGGAGGACATACAGTCAATCAACAAGTACATGAAAAAATGCTCAACATCTCTAGCTGTCAGAGAAATGCAAATCAAAACCACCCTAAGATACCATCTCACTCCAGTAAGATTGGCAGCCATTAGGAAGTCAAACAACAACAAGTGCTGGCGAGGATGTGGGGAAAAGGGTACACTTGTACATTGCTGGTGGGACTGCAGATTGGTGCAGCCAATTTGGAAAGCAGTATGGAGATTTCTTGGAAAGCTGGGAATGGAGCCACCATTTGACCCAGCTATTCCCCTTCTTGGTCTATTCCCTAAAGACCTAAAAAGAGCATGCTACAGGGACACTGCTACATCGATGTTCATAGCAGCACAGTTCACAATAGCAAGACTGTGGAACCAACCTAGATGCCCTTCAATAGACGAATGGATAAAAAAAATGTGGCATTTATACACAATGGAGTATTACTCTGCATTAAAAAATGACAAAATCATAGAATTTACAGGGAAATGGATGGCATTAGAGCAGATTATGCTAAGTGAAGCTAGCCAATCCCTAAAAAACAAATGCCAAATGTCTTCTTTGATATAAGGAAAGTAACTAAGAACAGAGTAGGGACGAAGAACAGGAGAAGAAGATTAACATTTAACAGGGATGAGAGGTGGGAGGGAAAGGGAGAGAGAAGGTAAATTGCACGGTAATGGAAGGAGACCCTCAGGGTTATACAGTGGAGGGGGTAGAGAGAGAGGAGGGGAGGGGAGGGGAGAGGTGGGGAGGGGGGAGGGTGGATGATGGGAAAGGCAGCGGAGCACAACAGACACTAGTATGGCAATTTGTAAATCAATGGATGTGTAACTGATGTGAATCTGCAATCTGTGTATGGGGTGAAGGTGGGAGTTCATAACCCACTAGAATCAAAGTGTGGAATATGATATGTCAAGAAATTTGTAATGTTTTGAACAACCCACAATAAAAAATTAAAAAAAAAAAAAAAAAAAAAAAAAAATCAGCATACTACTGTAACGCAGCCAGATCAATGTTTAAAGCAGCTCAACTCACAATAACTGAACTTTAGAACCAACCTAGGTGCCCTTCAACAGATGAATGGGTGAAGAAAATGTGGTCTATATACACATGGAATATCACTTGGCCTTAAATAAGAGTGAAATTATGGAAATTGCTGGTAAATGGGTGGCTGTAGAGACTATCATGCTAAGTGAAATAAGCCAATCCCCCCCAAAAAAGGCCAAATGTTTCATATGTGGATGCTAATTCACAATAAGGGGTGTGGGAGTAGGGAAGAATGGAGTTACTTTGGATTAGACAGAAGGGAGTGAAAGGAAGGGGAGGAGGTATGGGGGGAGAAAAGATAGTAGAATGCATTAGACATTATTACCCTATGTACATATATGACTACACAATCTGTGTGATTCTACATCATGTACAACCAGAAGAATGAGAAATTATACTCCACTTATGTCTGATGTATCAAAGTGCATTCTACTGTCATGTATAAAGCAAAGGAAAAAAAAAGAAGGCGAATACTACTCCTAGATTGTTGCTGTCAGAATCCTGTGTGCTCTGAAATATCTGTGGTGATGAAGTCCCATTTTCCTAATAATTGTTTTTTAATATGCTATGAAAGATGCAAAACTTGAGTATGTAGTGTGTATGACAGGTATGAATTAGTGGGAACTAAGTAACAGTAGCATGGGAAGATATTGGTACTTGATATTCTTAAGGAAACTTTGTCTCCAAATTCAAAACTGGAAAGTCACTGGATAACTAAAAATGAATCATAGTATAAGGCTTTTTAGATTTCCAGTACATGTGTTAAGAATTGTGTGCAAAGTGAAATGTCTGTGTGCTGATCCTCAATACAGCCAATAAAATCTCAACTGAGAAGAAAATTTTAAAAAAAAGAGTTGTCTGTGATCAGGAAAAACACCATCCACGCAGAAGAACAGTGAAAGAAGAGGAACCATAAAAATTTTATCTAGCTGGGTGCAGTGGCACACGCCTGTAATCCCAGTGGCTTGGGACGCTGAGGCAGGAGGATCATGAGTTCAAAGCCAGCCTCAGCAAAAGCAAGGTTCTGAGCAACTCAGTGAGACCCTGTCTCTAAATAAAATACAAAATAGGGCTGGAGATGTGGCTCAGCAGTCAAGTGCCCCTGAGTTCAATCCCCAGTAACCGCCCCCCCAAAAAAAACCTTTACCTTTACTTTAGTAAAGGTTAGAAGTTAACTTTTGAAAAATATACACTATGAAAAAAGTAAGCAAAACACATTATAGAATTTAATTTGTTTTATACAGTCATGCTTCTAAAGATATAAAGTTTTCACTAGTCTCAATAATTTTCCTGTTCGCTTTGTGTATGTGTGTGAGTGTGTGTGTGTGTGTGTGTGTGTGTGTGTGTGTGTGTGGTCATCTCTAGGTATCCACAAGGGATTTTGTTCCAGGACTTATGCTTCCCACCTCACAGTGAATACCAAAATCTGCAGATGCTCAAGCCCCTTATATAAAATGGCATGGTATTTGCACATAAACCATGCACATTCTTTCATATACTTTAAATTATCTCTAGATTACTTATAATACCTAATATAATGTAAATGTCATGCAAATAGCTATTATACTGTATTGTTTAAAGAATAATGACAAGGAAGAAAATCTATACATATTCAGTCCAGATGCACTTTTATTTTCAGTCTAAGGTTGGTTGAATCAACAGATGGGAAACCCACAGATATGGACAGTTGACTAAAAAATAAGTATATATATGAAAGCATATACATGTGCATATATATACACATGTGTGTGTTGCATGCACACAACATACATCTTTCAAAAAATATTATAGAAAGTTACCTGACATGAATCAAAAGCAACTGAAAAATAGTAGAAAATCTGGCGCCCAGAATAGATGAAGGAAGCAGCCTCATCATCCCTAACAGAATGCCATAACCAGGGATTTTTTTCTATCTAGTTCTACCACATTTTAGGCTTCCTGCAAATGTTCCCCTGATTCTTCCTCCTACATATCATGAGCAAAAACTGTTCGAGTTTGGAATTTTTAAATCATGGGTGTTTCTGGAGAGTAGAGTGGTATGATAAGAGAAAGCTCCTTAAATAGACTAACTCGAAATTCTAAGAAAGTAAGAAGAGAAGAGCACTCAAGAAGTCCAGCTTTGGAGGGAGAAAATTTGTCCACAGGAGTTGTGGTTCTCTGATGAGCACATCCGACATCATCTTGATGCCACTCATACCCAGTCCCCAGGGCATCGTCCTTAAAGGAGAGACTGGGATGATCTAAACACAGATTAGTAAATTCAAAGGAATTTGGGAAATAAAAACAAAGAAAAGCATATTGACATTTAAGAATAAAATCATGACATTCAAGACTTGTAGGTTTAGGATCCTGTCACAGTGAGTTTAACAGGCATGGTACTCATTATTTAGTCAGACTTGGGTTTAAATACTGCCTCTGCTATTATTCACTACACAATATTGGAAAAGTTCATTTCCATGAACATCATTCCCTCATCTTTAAAATGTATTTTAGGTGTTCGAGGAGTTTTTGTGGTTGGGTTTTTTTTTTTTCCTTTTCTTTTCATGTTGCATTATAAGTTTGAGTCTCCCGGCAAGAGCTGACTGGTCCAGAGTTCTACGTTTGACTTACAATAGGCTAATCAAATGCTTTCTTCTAAGAATTTGGAATTTTAACTGAAATACAAAGATGGAGATCTTCGTAGTGGAGTGACACTGATACCATTGCTCTAGACAGACCATAAACTACTGCCCACTAGTTTTCCTTCTTGCTTTTCCAGAGTCATATTCAACTCTTCCTTTGATTTTGCAAGATTCCCAAGAATCCTTCTATCAATTATAAGTTTGTTTGAGAAATGTTTGTTCTGTTCATAACCTTAAATAGCCATAACTTTTGTTTCTTGTAAGAAGTTGGAACCAAACAGAAATAAGGATTAGGAAGAAGAATGCTGAAAGTGAAATTTTCTGAAGTATGGAACTGGTCTTGTTGAAGTAGGAGCAGCGGCCCTCCCAGGATCCTGAACTGGGAAGGCTATTATGTAATGCCACTGAAGTTGGCATGGGATCCAATCTGGCCAATTGAGTCATCAACTCTTAGAGATTCACTGGATGTGATTAATTCAGATAGATTCATGGTCCAAATTCATTCAATAAGATGTGACTCTCAGACTTTGGCTTCAATTGTTGGAGAGGAATATTTTATTTTCTTTTGCTTTATGAGGAAACGGAACATAAAACAGGGACTCTAAGCAAAAGTCTTGGCAACTTATGCAGAGAAGTGCCCAGGAAGGATCCACAGAGGATAGCATAGCCAATAAACAGAGAGAAGGAAACTGTCCCTGAGAATCTGGATCTAGTCATTCCTGAATATTATCTTGATACAAATGCCTGGGGCTCTCTATGTAAATACTGCTTTGTAAAAAGAAATTCTTATTTTGACATCTTGGGGAATTCTGTCATGTTATTAAAGCTTTTAGCCACTGACAAAATGCTGGCTGATGCAGTTGACCATACCATAGCAATTTGAATTCAGGTGCAACGATCATGTTTGAAATGTCGGTTTGTAGATGGCTCTTACTGATATATTTAAAGATTTTGTGGATCTTTTTTGTTTATACACACACACACACCCACGTGTGTGTATATATATGTGTGTATATGTGTGTGTGTACATGTGTGTGTATGTATGTATTTATTTATTTATTTTTAACATTTGTCCCCTTGCCTAGAAAGCTGGCAAAGCTGGATTTGCCTGAATTACCTGATTAAAGCACAGGGGATTCCCTAAAAGAGAGCATTCATCTCTTTGGGACAATCTGAATTAAGAGGACACACACACACACACACACACTAGTCTGTTCTTTTGCTGCTGCTTCTGCTAGGAGTCTCTGACTATACAAATCTTTTCCCATCTTGCCAAGACAAAATAAGTGACCAACTTTTTTTTTTTTTAAGGGATCCAGGACCATGAGCTGTCACGACATCTTTACCATCGCTTGGCTGAATCATGGGTGAGACTGTTAACCCTTAACAATCCTCTCAGCTGGAATGCTTTCCTTTATTTCCTACTGTGTTTAGGAAAGAACAAATGGTTGCCTTAAAACTTGCTTATGTTTTATCTGTAATAAGTGACTGTCACTATGCGTAAAGGTCCAATGAAGAAAAAATCTATCCTAATTACCAGAACTAGAAAATTTGTTTCTAATCCCAATAATACACAGTTTCATGGCCTGGATTTTTCAGGCAGAGGAACCAATAAGTTCCTTTTTGTCTCAAGCCAATTTGAATTGCATTTTCTATAACTCACTACCCAAAGAATGTGAACTGATAGGGTGCCTCCCCCAGCACATAGGCTTGTGTTGTTTTGTAGTTTGGGGCATGCCTGTGTGTGATCTTCATTATCAGAGCTTCTTTGTTGATGAGTTTCGTGTCTTCTACTGTCTTATCCATCCCAAGCTTCACAGGTGCAATGGAGCACAATAAATTGTCTACTGAAGGTATTCCACATACATTTAAGAAGTCCCAAAGGAATACCAACACTGATTGACTTTAAATATACTTGTCAACATTGTTCTTATAAGGGCAAAAGGTCATACCCTGTTCATTTTAAAATGTTCCATACTTAAGGAAATGCTAGGTATATAAGCAGCATAAATTATTAAGTTAAAATGAATTAGAAAAAAAAATCATTAGGTAGGGAAGTCATCGGCTGCCAGGAAAGTGCCTCTATAGACTGAAAATTTTGCATGATAAAATTCTCCTTTTGTAAAAAAGAGAAAAGGGCAAAAATTAAGTTTACAAATGCCTAAAATAAGCAGAAATATAACAAAGGCTGGGCAAAGACATGGAGGAGAGAATGATTTGCATCAGTGTAGGAGTGGAAAGAGATGAGTTATACTCTTCAAATTTATAGCTAAAGAATGTGATGACAGTAACCCAGGCAGAAAGAAGGACCAGGAGGGACTGTGGGGGCAACCAGGTAGGTTGTGCTCCTGGAGTTCACAGCAGCCCTAGGACAGCCAGTGGAATCATATCCAAAGAAGGGCCCGCCCCCTCAGGAGGATGATCCCACATCTCTTCTATTCTTGGCCCTTCACACCAGACTCGTGTATCACATTAAAGTAGCAAAGGGGGGGGGGGCAATGAAAAGAACTTCTAACCAATAATCTTGGAACCTTTGTTAGCAAATTCTCTAGCCCAGGAAGAAGTATATTTCCCCCGAGCTGAAGTTGATTTTGATAGTCTCATCTTCCTATGCAGGCTGATAGAAAGAGCCTAGCCTTCTTAGCAGCAAAATAATACCTGCCCTATCTCTTTATGGATATTATTAGACCCAATGCCAAAAATGAACTAATGTGTGTGACCTTGAATGTGTAAGTGCTGTGTAACCTTGAATAGGCTTCATAATTCTGAGTTTTATTATTATCCTTCCTTATGCTGGAATCCCTGGGTTTAGGATTTGTCCTGTGTCAGTCAAGCACTGATACTGAATATTTAGGATAGGATGGTTGCCACAAACAACAGCCCCCAAATCACAGTGGCTAAGGCAGTTTCTCACTCATAGTACACCTCATCATGGTTTGGAAGTTGAATACTCTTTCTTGTCTCTGGCATTTCATGGCTTCACCCAACTCCAGGTCCACGGAGCCCTCTCATCCTATCAGCAGATGAAGAAACAGAGGGAGGAGAGCTCGATGAAGGATTTCCTGAGCAGATAGATGTGCCTCATTCTTGCAAATGGAACTCACTCCCATTGCCATACCTAATTACACAGGGGCTGGAAATGACAAGCTGACTGGCACCCAGGAGAATGAGCAGACCATGAAGAGTGGTGAGCCCCAGATCAGAGACACTCAGCCAAGGCACTCATGAACTTAGAATAGTCTCCATCTTACATTACATAAAGAGATCCCCATCCCTGTGCCCCCACACCATCTGGTTCAAGGACTCACGATAGAACCTGATAAAGAACATGTCATCTCCTTTTTCTACTTTATTCTCATAACATTTAAATATAGTGGGTACTCAAAATATGCTAGCTGAATAGACAGGGCCAGCCAACTACCTGATTCTATCTCTTTTAAGGCATTCAGGTTCAAAATCTGAGGCAGTTTCTTAAACACCTCCACAATATGAGGATATGCCAAGAAATAATTACCTGTTCAGAAATATTATTCTAAAACTTAGGGCTCTCTCCTTCCCTCTTGATAACCTAGATGCTTCCATTGCCTAATAAAAACCACTTAGTGAGGCTGGATAGATTAGGGACCCTTGTCCCAAAACCCACCCCATCTCAATCAGCAAAACCAAAGTGAGTCTAAGAACCTTCCTTTCATTCTGCCTTTTGTCATTATCAGAAGAATAAACTTCCTGAAGTATAAAGAGCAAGCTCTCATTTTTTTTCAAAAGATTGCCTAGTCATCCTCAAGAAGCAAATGCAGAGACACCTAAGTCTGACTTAAAGTAACCTAAGAAGGGAAAGCCCCTCTTTAAGACCCCATACATAGCACCTGCATCTCATGCATCTAAAGTAGAATCCAGGAATGAGTGATTGACACATGCACAATAAGCATTATGGGCAAGGCACAGGAATCTGTTAATCACCCCTTGCTTAATATAAACTACTCCTAGCAAAAAGCCTGCCAAAAGCAAAAAATGATCTCAGAAGTGCATATAAGACCAGACCCCATCTAAGTCCAGCAGCACATGTCTTGGTTGTATCCCCACTGCACCCTCACCCTCACAGTGTATCTTCCTCTGATAAACTCTCTTAAATGTTTGTCTTGGTGAATTTTATCACTGACCTTTGGCCATTACCAAAGGTCCGGGGGGCACGTGGTACATAGTAAATGTAAATAGTGAGCAAGCAAACAAATAGTGAGTGGAGAGACCCAGAACTTTTATGATTCAAGTAAGTTTGCTATGTGGATTATTGAAGTTTCGTAATCTGTAACTTTTCTTTTATCCTTGAGGTCTCTGGTAGGTGTTTGGCCCTGGCTCACCTTGCCTAATTGGAAAGCTGTATCCTAGCACATAAAGACTCCAATATTAGCCCGTTATTGAACACTAACTTGCTCTGTTTCTGAGCCACTCTCTATATCCCTGGATTGCTTCCTCCCAAATCGTAGCTTTTACTGTTCCTCACATGGGACATACATGCTAGCTGCACACACTTGTTGCCCTGCATGTGTGTCATCTTCGCATGATGACATAAGTCTTCATCTGGAGAATGCTCAACCGCTAAGCCACAATCCCAGCCTTATAAGTCTTCATCTGGAGAGGACTTTTCAAATTGGTTGTGGAAAACATAAGAATATGGTCATATTAATATAGGACAGAAGAGGCTGGACACCCGAGGAATTTTCAGGAAGCAGGTTTAGTGATTGCAGGGTCCAGAGAGGCTGTTGCCTAAAACATTCTCTGGAGGAAGAATCTGGAAATTCTTTGAACTTTATACCCACTGGGAGGAGGGGCTTCAAGATTTACATTTTTGTAGAAATCTACATAACAGTATCATATTTTTTTTTCTTGAGTTCACAGAAAGTGTTTTTGTCCCATTTTTTAGATTAGTCAGAGGTTTTACAACAAAACAGAAGTGATATCATCAAGTCTGTGGCCAAACTTAGTTTTTGCAAGACAGAGTAACTTAGTCCTCACAAGAAATAGGATGTCCTATCTCACATTGAGATTTCTGTAGAAATTTTTTGCTGACATTCTGTTATAAAGCTTTCTAACAAGAATGGGGGGGTATGCTTAATTATGGTAACGGTCTTCTGGGTAGGGATCTCTGGTCTGTTTCAATATGTTATTTTCTTTGTTATTTATCTTTGTCTAACAAAGTCACTTTGCCATATACAAAGGAGGGATTTGATGAATAGTCCTAATTTTCATTGATGAATTTGTCCTGCATTTAGCAGACATGTCAATAATATTACACTGAGCATAACACTTTAAGTCACAGTCCTTGCCACCAAGAAGCATCAACTAGTGGGAGAAGAAAGATATTAAATACTCACCATGTAAAGCAATATGTGTTGTCAAAGAATATGAAGGAATTACAGATTGGAGAAGAGATGAAGATGTATAATAAATTGCCTAGGTTTTTTTAAAATCCCACTTTTGCCATTTTTTAGCAATGGGACCATGGTAAACTTCTTCACCTCTGATTCATGATTTGCTCATCTGTGAAATTAGAATAACAACAGCATCCACCTCATAGAATTATAAAGAGAATTCAATGTATTCACCTACATAAAATGTTTAAAACTGTGCCGATATCAGTAAACATGATCTGCTGTCTTACTTACTATTACTCTTATTGTTGTTTCCTATAAAGTACAATGACAATTTGGTAAGTAATATGTCTAAATTATGGCACATTTTAAATGAATATTTTAAAATAATGTTTGAAAGTGAGAGTTATCTGGAAGTGTTTTAAAAGGCACTTTATTCAATCCAAGCATCATTTACAGAATTATGTTCTATTTATTGTAACACAGATAAATCCATCTATTTTTATATATATATAAAAAATATATATATAAAAATATCAATTCCCACTGACCAAGTACATTACATTTATCTGTCTTGGGAATGGACTCGGTAAGTGTCAGAAGTACTGCTTTCTGAACCATCACTGTAGCAGGCTAACCCAGGAAAAGTTCCAGTTACCAAAAGAGCGTGATTGCTTTTTCAGATTCCCGGGGGCACAAACATTCAAACCTGAGACTCAGAACTGAGTAGTCTGTAGAATTGGCAGGCTGGTGACATTATGGAGCATCTATACATAAGATTTTATAGTTTAGGGTTGAAGGTCAAGGGAAGAATTTAGCTCAGGAAGCCTTGAGTCAACAACGATAGAGGGGAGAATTGGATGCTTAAGAGGAAGAGGAGTGGAAGAATTGTTCAGCATCCGTCTCCCTGCTGGGCCTAGGGACCAGTTTCTAAGTCCTATAAAGAGAGAAAATAAGTCCAGGAGTCATATGATAAGGACTGATAAAGTTTATGTGAGATTCTGAGAAAAAGTAGTGCTTCTTAGGGACTATTGGGGTGATGAAGTGGTCTTCACTCCAATTTTTCTGAAAAAGAGAAAGAGAATCACTTCTGTATTAACCTCCCACTTGTCCAAAAAGAGCCCAAGAGTGGGCCACATGGGACCATGGTGGCCCGGTACTGAAACAGTAGAAGTTGTATCCTCTACATGACTCTCTGAATCCCCCCATTTCCAAGTGGTGGAAATGTTTAATTAAATCCATATTTTTCAAACACTCCAATCTTTTTTAATGTCATCATTTTTCATCTTTTGCATCTGGATAAATACTCCTATTCTGGCACAAGAAAGGGAAGGCAGTTTCCAGAAACCACTCGGCTGCTAGGAGACCTTGTGGCCTGAAAATGAATTTTTGACAAATTGGAGATCCCACCTCCTTCGCCCTCCACCTAGATGGCATGTGGCATTGTGTAAAGTGGCTTCATTTCTTCCATCCCCTCCCCCATCCCCCACCCGGACCCAGCCCAGGGCACAGTATTCAGAGCTCTCCCTGGAACCATCTGGTGGCCAGAGTAGGCTATTTCAATGTGCCTTGGAATTTTCCAGGATGACCACTGTGACTAAAGTATATTTTTAAATAGAAGGTCTTTGGTTAGTGGGATCTGCATCCCCCAAAGGTCTGTGCTGTGTTGTGCTTTATTCAGCTTCATGACTTTATGCTGATGACTCTCCCCATGAGTGGAAAGGCTCCTTCTAAATGTGGCCCTGAACAGTTATTGCCAAGGGCTCAGCTATGGTCTTGCGAGATTAAGTGTTTCTCTAACTCTAGCTTTCATTTGCAACTATATCTTCATTTGACTTGAGATTTTCTTCAACTTCACGATTAGTAAAGGCTCCAGTTCTCCCACGTGTGGCCAAATTAAGAAGGAATTGAAATTCACCACTATACCAAACTGGGTACTGCTCTCCTCTGGCTCCCAAAGCACCTCAATCTTACCCTTAATTTTCTGTTTAGTGGGTGTCATAATTATTTGATTAAGTATTTCTTCCCATATATGTGATAAGTGCTTTAAGGGCAATGTATTTTAATCATTTATTTTACTTGAAAGTTATCCAAGTATCGGGCAGCTACCTAGTAGGTACCTAGTAACTGTGTTGGGGGGATTATAAATTTTTCTTCCCCAAGACATTCATCCAAATGCCTTCAGGCACTGGTTGTATTCCTAGATCTTCTTACTTCTTCATTAACACCTCAGGGGTACCTGCTCTTTATACCTGCCACAGTCCTGCCACACAGTTGAGTCTAAAACCACAAAGAAGATAATAGTTGGTTCTAAGAAAAGGGACCAAGAAAAATGTTTGGGAAGTTAACAAACATGATATTGAGATTTCCTTCCTTCTTTATCATCATGCCCTATCTTTTCCCTTGTCTATTCAAGGTCAAACATTCCATTACCTGTAGTCATAACGGGGACCCTCAGAATAGCTGATTCAAATTAGGGGATCATTTAAATAAGTTCACATTCTTTCACGGAAAAAGAAGCGAGAGTGTTATTTTAGAGACTAAAGGCTGAAGTCATCCTCCTTACTTATATGACCTTGGAGAATTCACTTGACCTCAGTTTCCCCACCTGAAAGGCTTATCTCACCAAGCCAAAGGATTGGTGTCTGGATCATATGGCTGTTCTCTATTCTGCAAAGCACCGCACACATCCAAAACCATGTAAAATAACATTTGGGATGGTTTATTTGATGCCAGAGCATGATGAGTAAGTTGGCCACAGATTAATAGTTGGTGTTCTGCCATGCAAATATTAAAATAAGTTTCCAGTTGCCAAGACTAAACCAATTGACCATATGGGGAGGCAACTTGGCTACATATTAGGTGGAGGAAGAGCTGACTGGGGCTCTAAAAGAACCATGACTGATCCACTACGTGGCCGATTCCTCTGCAGATAATCAAGAGCCGACTAACTCAGAGCAAGGGCACAAGACGGCACCTTGCACGGCAGTTACCCATATGGTGGGAAAACGAAGGCTGCTTGTGCCAAATGCAGATCCAATTAAAACTTGGAAAGGTTGTTCCATTATCACATTTGCAGCCATAATTAAATTTGCGAACTGAGAAGAGCTGCCAAGCTTGCCTCTCTGTTTTGGAAGGTGGGACATCTGTTAACATTAGTATGGACACGGACATGGGGGAAGTCGCGAAAATTCTGCTTCAAAATGAACATTCAGAATGAACTACCTTTTAAGGCTGTGGATCCTCAGCCCTCTATATTATTTCATGTGCCTCACTTTCCTCAGAACATCACCTAATATGTGAGCTGTGTTTTAATATGGATGGCTTTTCCCTACCATTCTTCATTTTTTTAGAGTCAAAGCTTTAAAATATTAGAATGTACATGTTACTACAATTTCCTCAAGGATGGTGATTTGGGATCAGAAGAAAGAAGTTTCAAGGAGGACTCTTGATACAGCCTATGGAGCTATCACTCGGTGGTGAAATCATCTGACTTCATTCAGTCTCTCATGGGAGGCAGCAAAGCCCAAGGCCTCTGCAGCATGCAGTTAAATAAGAAAACTCATTTGCATAATGCTATGGACAATATGCACTTTATCATGCATAGATTCATTTTACGCCATACAGCTACCTATATAGTAGGCAACTGTATCCTCATTTGCAAAATTAATTAAGTAAAATTCTGAACCCTAAAGTGACATACTGACAATCGCACAACCAAAAGTTAGAGACCCAGACTAGAACCCAGGTTTTCTAGATACTGCTTTATCTATCTGCATTTAATTTATTAAACAAATAAACTTATGTCAATAGAGCCATCCATTCATGACGAAGGGCTAAATGCTTTTTGTCTAAAAGTTGTCTTCAAGATTATGATACTGAAAGAGTAAATGAAAGTCAATTTTCATGGCTAATAGGATAAATACCCCAAATTAAACAATGTGGACCAAAAGCAATGCTTTCAAGATAAAAAATTGGACTAGGAAGAAAACCAGAATGTATCTGGGCACTATAATTTAAAGTGCCAAAACAGGGACAGAGAATATCTGGAAAGAGCTCAAAGCTGAGAGATCTGGGTTCTGGTCCTCTTGGTATATAGATTTGGCCTAATTCATTTTAGCATCGTTTCCACAACTGGTGGAAGAGATGCAGTTGAGCTAGATTGTCCCTAAGATCTCTTCCAGTCTTATGAATTTTAATTCCCAAGAAGGACATCGAGCTGCAGTTATCACCTTAAACAATTTCTTAATATTGTCAGATCTGAGTTTGAATGACCTTCTGCACACACAGGTTTCACACTTACTAACATCTTCCCTACAGTAATTCACCCCTAGACTGTCTTACAAATCACAGTGAATCTCAAATGACAATAAACCTAGCTAAGGAAGGAAACAAACTAGTGCCGTAATTTGTCACGTGTCAGTAAATTACTTGGGGCAGACCTTTAAGATGAACAGTGGATCTTAAGTGGTCATTTAATATTTATATGAACAGTGTCTTAAAGGTAGGAAAATGTGAAATGGAAAACTGAGGGCCTTGTGGAATAGTTTGGAATTTCAGAATTTCCCAGAGAGAATTTTGTGTGGCATTTCTGATAGAAAAGTAGGATATTGAAAGAATTTATAGTCTATGAAGGGCTTTTGCACTCATGACTTTGAAACTCACTGTAACTCTGAGAAGTAGAGAGAGTGTTATTTTCTCCACTTACTAGATGAAGAAGGAAGGAGTTACAATAAGGACCATGCCCAAAGTCACACACTTAGGAAGTCTGTTATGTATTTACAGCCACTAGAGCATAAGTTTAAAGCCTGCAATAAAAGAGAATATACAACTTCTCTTCATGTGACTATTTCAGATGACCACCAAAATTTAATAATTCAAACAGCCCTTCTTCCATCCACAAAAGACGACCAGGTGAATTAACTAAAGACTGGAGAACATGCTCCTCTATTGAGTTAGGGGGTTCAGTCTTTCTGAGTTTCTTGTAAATGTTCAGGACGAAATAATGTAGCATTTTGGTCAAATTTTAGCTTATTATGGGAAAAGATTCTATTCAAATACATGTGACACAACCCAACTGTAGATGATGAAATGAATTGTTCTTCCTTTAGCCACTTTCTTTGAGTTTGAATTGATTATGATGACATGTGTGTATTAGCAACACTTGTAGCCCATCACCGTAAGGTACAATTTACAAAGATGAATTTCTCCAATCTTAATGAATTTAACTACCAAATCAAAGTCCCAGGATGTATCATCTGCTGGCCATCCCACATGTCGGCAAGCCGTGCAAGAAAACAAATCACAGCACAGTTCTGGAAGCAATTCTGACCTCCGAGTATGGTTCATTTGTCTCTTCTCTCCATTTCCTTCATATATTACATTTGGTACTCTCCTGTCTACCTGTCTACCTCTACTCTCCTGTCTACCTCTACTATACATTCCTGGAGGTCATGAGGGGCCATGTCTAATTTATCTTTGTATCCTGGCCTCCTGCCACTTTGAGGTGCTCAGCAAATGAGAACGAACAGATGGATGGAACAAGGAATTGGGGGGTATGATCCAGATAGCATACTGGGAAATGTGCATTTAACACAACTCACTGCCTAACTATTTGAGCTGTTTAGCCAATATTGTGAATGCTCAACAGAAACTATAACTTCAGCAATGTTTAAATTAAACACAAACTGCTTTCTCAAGAGACACGGGCTCCCCAAATCAGGGGCTGGATGAGGTCTTAGGAACCATCTGGTCCATCCATGAATGCAGGATTTCGGAATAATCCAGGAGAATTTGTTTCATTGAAAGCTTTATTTATTAAAACAGGAAAAAAAAAAGAAAGAGGGGACCAAAATCTCCTTCTGTGGAATTTTCAGTTTCCATATAGAGGAAACCTGTTTCCTTGTCTTGATACTTAAAAAAAAACAAAAAAACAGCAGACTCCAAGAGCCTCTGAAAACTGCCACTAACAGAAGTTCAGCCCCGTCCATAATGTATTTTCTTCTCCATTCTTCCCCTGGCACAATCTCTTCCTTTCTAACACACACTTTCAACTACGGAACGGAATGTCCATTTTACACCGTTCAAAATCCCTGTCTCATTTTTCACTGCTAAAACTATACAGCGCCCTGCAGCTTCTCAGACACTCATTCTTTTAAAGGCACTGGCGTGAACCAAGTTCATTGGCTGTGGGTTTAATAAACTCTCCCGGGTGCTGGTATCTTTCAGCCTGTCAATTTAAAAATCGTCTCTGGAGCATCATAGATCACCGCAGAGAGAGAGAAAGAAGTGCACTCACAAAGAAAGAGAGCAGGAAAATTCCAGAATGCAAAGACTGCAAGTAAATGGTTCAAAGACCACCACTGATGAGGATAATGAATAGCCCATTGGTAAATAAAGTCACTTTGAGAGTGCAAATTAAGACACTAGAATTAAAAAAGAGGCTGTTTATAGTCTGGCACCTTCAGATGTAATGCAAACAACATACATTAGGAAACAGCACTTGCTCTTCAAAAAAATCTGTAGATTTCTTAATCAGCATTCAAGTCCCCTGCCCCAAATATGAAGATGTAAACATCTCTACTGGTGATCTTCTTCCTTATTTATTTATTTATTTCATTTGACTCTCAGATAAAATGGAGACTAGGCTTAAGTCCATTTCTCTTTGGGGATGGCACATTTTCTTCTCATAGAAGCCTGATCACATTCCCTATTTACATAACATGCTTTGCAACCTGCCCATGTTGCCTTGCTTTGCCTTTTAATTGTGTATATTTAAATATCTTGTCTCATCCAATCAGATGATAAACTACTTGAGGGTAGGAATAAAGCCTTATATTTTATCTGTCTGATCCGTAACAGCTGTTGGCACAGTGGAATCCACAGCACAGGTGCTTGATGCAAACTCATTGATACAAACGAAACGAGAAACTTGGAGACTGAGGAACTGTGCTTCTGTCGCTCCTTCTGGACTTTGCAGAAATGCTATCTCAGAGCTTTCTCAACTCATGCATTATTGATTTTTACAGGTGCCACCTTTTTCTAAGAAAATATGGGGCACGAGCAGCCAACCACAGTGCATTCCTCTAATCAGCAACAATTGTGGTCTTATCCTAATCAGAAACCATTGTGCTCTGAGGATGGGTCCCCTAAATGACAATCATCTCACCATTGTTAAATGGTGAATGCACCATAATATCATCGAAACGGAAAACTGCCCCCAAAGTGTTCTCTTAAGTAATGGTACTGCAAGATTAGGCACCAGCAGGTAATTTGGCCTCATCTTTCTTTGGAAAAATTTAGAAGAGACTTGAAGTTGAATAAATCACCATGAGCAATTGTAAGAACAAATAGCCCAGGGCAATTTGATATCTTTCTATCTTTATACACATGGAGAAGATCATTTTATAGTCATGATTTTCATATCATTCTCTGGGCTCTGAGATTCTTTTAGAGTGAAGAACATTCTCCTTCCTCCACCCAAAATAGTGTACCTGGATTGATGGAGACACAGGCTTTCCCAAAGACAAAAAAAAAAAAAAATCTGCAGGAGATTAATTGCTTTCCTGTTTCCTGGAAGGTGTCAGAACATAAGAACAATCCTGAAAGGAACAGTTTTAGCCAAAAGGAGAAATAAGAGTGTGATAGATGATATTTTAGAAAAACAGAAAGGCCAAGAGGAGATAGGGTTTCACTGGAGTGCTTTGATAATTTTTTTTAAGTAATCATATTGGTTCCCTGGAGGACTACATGATTTACTTATTCAACCTATATGCAATAAACACCATCTGTATGCAAATACCTATGCTCAGAAATGCAGGGAAAGGAAAGATAGAGAGCCATCTCAGACCCAATGTAATTGAGTAGACATTATTGGACCACCAAAGACATTAGGGCCCTTCAGGGTATGTGTGAAAAGGAACATCAGTGTATTTACTATGGAAGATGGTGTTTCACACCTGACATTCCACAGCAGTTATGACTCTCTGGGTGTGCCAATACTTAAGAACTTGTATATGTTCGCAAAGCCCTGGTGATTCTTATAATTAGTCAAATTTGGGAGAGCTTTAACTAGGGACATTGTAATTTAGTTGGAGGGTGAGACAATTTACACATGGAATGATAGAATGATCAGTTCATGACTAGGAAAGTCATGGCTATTGTAGAGTTTTGAGAAATAAATAAGATTTCTATCATTATATAGAAATTATAGTTGTGTTTCTACAGTTATATAGTTACATAGAAATGTAGGAGTAGAGTACATTCCTGGGTAAGGGAATGACTTTTGCAAAGTACAAAGGCAAGTATCAAAAGTACATCAAGGGACACAGGGAAATGAGTCAGCAAAGGGTGACTGAAGCCAGAATATATGGGGTTATAATTAGTTTAATAACATGAATGAGTTTATGTTTAATTATCAGGAACTAGCAATCAACTCATAATTTTCCAATAGAAGAGATGTAATCTAACTGTTAGTTTATGAAGAATTGCTAGACAAACAGGAGTTGACAAGATCGATCACATAAATGAAACAAATAAAACTCAGCAACAGAGCTGGGGATGTGGCTCAAGCAATAACGCGCTCGCCTGGCATGCGCGGGGTGCTGGGTTCGATCCTCAGCACCACATAAAAATAAAATAAAGATGTTGTGTCCACTGAAAAAACTGAAAAAAAACTCAGCAACAAAGATATAGACTCTTTCAATAAATTAAGCAGAAATGGCATTCAGAACTAGAATAGTACTGTGGTTCAGGAGAAGCTTTAACAAAGGAGAGCTGGGAATGAAATAGCTCACAGGACTTGGTTCCTGGCTGTTTATGGAGGGGAAAAAAAGAGAAGAAGGTGGAGTAAAGTTTACTAGTATAAGTGTTATTAAAACCAAAAGAGATAATTTAGAAATTGGGCTCCTTTGATAATGTAAGGAGTGTGTTGTGGTGATTTCTATGGCAGATTTGTTGAGTTTAAAATATTTGAAGAATTTTTGAGTGAAAGAAACATCTGGTACGGAGATAGGAAAATGGCAGGAAGGGTAACAAGCAAATAAAGTGGGCCATGGGCAGGACAATCAAAAGTTATATAGGCCACAGGGGGCTGGGGATGTGGCTCAAGCGGTAGGGTGCTCGCCTGGCACGCATGCGGCCCGAGTTCGATCCTCAGCACCACATACAAACAAAGATGTTGTGTCCGCCAAAAAACTAAAAAATAAATATTAAAAAAATTCTCTCTCACTCTCTCTTAAAAAAAAAAAAAGTTATATAGGCCACATAAACTAAGATGCACAGACCCGACTGCTGAGCTCCAGCTAACTACTTGTGGTCAAGACAAGAATACATTTTTAATGTCAAATATAACAATTTTAAACATTGAAAACTAATTAAAAACATAAGGAATACTACACACAATTAAGCTAAAAGGCCTTTGGACCATCCATTTGCAACCTTTGGTGCAGTCGTTGGATATAAACCCATTGCTAGAGTTTTTGATAGGTTAAATTCAGGAGTAAAGCTTTGGGAGTATTCCTTATTGGAGGTAATGGATGTGTAATGGCAGAAAATGAGCAAAGGGCAGAAAAGAGGAAAAAGTCATGACCTTTGGGAATAATAACATACAACAATAAGTAGAAGTAAAAAAAGCAGAAACCAAGGGAGATCCAGAGTAGGAGGAGAACAAAAACAGGATAAGGACCCTAAAGAATAACATTTTTAGAACAGCAAACAACCAATAGTATTAAATGCTACAGAAAATTCATGGAGATGATAGCATAAGGCATGGCCATACCCAATGGAATGAATGTGTATGTTCACCAGATAGGCACATAAAAAATATCCATTGCAATACTGTTTGTATAAGCCAAAGATAGAATTTAAACAAATGCCCAACAACAGCAGGCTGCATAAATAAACTGTGGCACAACAATAGACACCAGAGATGGTGGAAGATGAAGGATAAGAGGGAGGGTGCAGTTCCCAGCAGTTTATCAGCTTAAAATTTAAGAAGCAGAAAGACTAATCCTCAACAAGGTGGGTAGCTAAGGGAATTCACTGAAATACCATACTAGACAGCAAAATAATCACAGAGACACAAAAAGTCAGAAATTTTGAACATAGTATAAGGAATAATATTTTAAAGACACACCAGCTGGGCTGGCAGCACCACAGAGGAAAGAGGAGCACAGGCAGTCAGAAAGGTAAAACATGACAAATAAAATTGGTTTGGGGGAGACTGTAGAATAGAGAGAGAGGCTGACCTTGACTAACCTTGGACTCTCCAAGGGATGGGGAGTCCAACCAGAATCAGCACCACATGGTGGGAACCATTTTTGAGTGGCTATGTAGCAGCAAGCAGAGGCTGGGATTGGGAACTCAGGAGTGGCCAGCCTGACCCAGCAGTCACCTAATGTGGGGTCCAGACGTTGTCTGGATCAGAGTGATTGAAACAAGTATAGAGAGGACTGTGGCTAGGGTGATACAGGCTGGGGATATCAAGGAGAGAGAGCTCTCTTTGTTGCTGTTGGTCCATACAAGCAGCTGGGAAGACATCAATGCATCCGTCAGGTGCATCTGCACTCCTGGTCTGATCCTGGGTAATTTGCAGTTATGGAGATGGAATATATGAAGGCTGTCAGCATATAGGCTCCTCATCCTAAAAGTAGAAATTTGGGGGTGGGCTGGGGATGTGGCTCAAGCGGTAGCACGCTTGCCTACCAGGTTCGATCCTCAGCACTACATACAAACAAAAGATGTTCCGCCAAAAACTAAAAAATAAATATTAAAAATTCTCTCTCTCTCTCTCTCTCTCTCTCTCTCTCTCTCTCTCTCTTTAAAAAAAGAAAAAAGAAATTTGGGGAGTTCACTGAGACCAAGAGTTCCAGCAGAGATTAGCATCTCCCCCAGCAACAGGGAGGTGTGGACCCAAAGAATTCCAAGGGGCAGTCAAGACCAAACTCCAACTAACAGAACTTCCAGGTTAGAACTCAGCACCATTTATTAGCCCTCCCTAGTCAATCCCATCCTCTACTGGGAAATAGGAAGCTTGAGAGTTTCTATTAGTCTTGGCTCCTGGCCAAAATGGCTAGCAGCTTGAGGAGAAACACAAAGACATGGGACTTAACAACCTCCAACACAGAACCCAGACATAAACACAAACAATGGCATCTCAGCATAAGCCAGGAACATCCATCCTGACCAACAGCTTTGATCACCTCCGAGGAAACAAGTCCATTTTTTTCTCATTAATTTTTTTTCCTATTCCCCTCTTTTTCCTTCTTTTCTTATTTTTAATTATTTTTCATTCTTTCTAAATTCTTTTTTATTCTGCCCGATTACGTGTGTGTGGTGTGTGTGGGTGTGTGCACGCGCACACATGTCTGTTCTCACTGCATAGATGATTCAAATACATATATATACTCATAGAATTTTTCTTTTACTTTAATTGCTCTATTCTTTATCTATTTATTATTTAATCTTGGTTTGACTTTGATGGGGTAAAATTTTACATGGGTTTGGCTTGTATTCCTGTTTTATTTGTTTGGTTGTACCTTGGTTTTTATTCCTCTTATTAACCCTTCTTCATTCTCTTCCCCTATGAACTGCCAAATTTTTCTGTTCCATCTTCTTCTCTTTTGTTATTTTTTTTACTTTTAATTATTTCTACTCTCCCTTTATAGCCATCATCTGCTACCTATCTCCTGTTTCTCTGTTCCCTTTTTAAATATTTCAAACTTTCTCTTGCATTTATACCCTATTCTCTCTTCACTTAAGAAATGGTAATTCCACTATCTGATAGAATTGTAAAGTTTATGTAATTCCTACCCCATTAATGATGTTGTAATAATACAATGTATGACATAGTAGATACCTGCTTGTTAATATCTTATCTAGTTCATGGTTGTTTATTGTTGGTACTAATGTTTAAATCTGACCCCACCATTCCTTTACAGGTAGTAATTAGTGTTATAGACAACAAAGTAGACACCAGATGTTTATTTTAAGGCTATACACAGGTTATTTACATTATTGCTAGTCCTTACTCTCCCAAGAGGAGCTGAGAAGTGATTGGAACACTTCAACCTCACAGTGTAGAGATTCTGCTGATGAGCAACATTCACAACTCACCCAAGTAACAGCAAATCTCTCACCACACAGGAATTAGCCTCAATCAATAATAAAACACAGAAAATTGGGGAGACATAAGACCCAAACCAAAAATCAGAACCCGAGGAGAAACAACCAGAGTGGGATGTTAGGTCACATTCCTGGACATCTACTCATACAGCAAACACAGAGAGAAGATCCTAGAACAAACAACAACAACAAAAAAAGATATCTATGTGTCAAAGGACACACTTATAAACGAGGAACAGGAATCCAATGCAACTGATACACAAGTTGGAAAACATGCAAACAAATCTCTTCTCAAAATTAATAATCCCCCCCATCAAAGGAACCCATAGATATGGAAATAAATGAAATTCTAAAGAAAGACTCTAAAAAAATGATTATTAAAATGTTCAATGAACTAAAAGAAAATATAAGGAACAAGTTAAGAAAATAAATATAAGAGGTGAAATACCAGTGCAATAAAGAAATAGAAACATTGAAAAGAAACAAATCAGAACTCCTGGCAATGAGGAACACAAAGAATTGAATTAAAAATTACCTTGGAAGTATCAACAAAATAGTTTGCATAGAAATTGGAACTTCAAGACTAAAAGACAAAATTTCTGGCCTTAAAGACAGGGTATATTAGCTTTAACACTCAGTATGTAAAAAAAGAAAAAGAAAAGACCATGATCAGAACATAACAAGAATTTGGGGACAATATCAAGAGACCAAACCTGAATCATTGGAAAAGAAGAGAACATGGTGATATAGGCTGAAGGTATAAAGAATCTTTTCAGTGAGATAGAAGCAGAAAATTTTCCCCAACTTAGAAATGTAATAGACATCTGCATACAGGAGGCATATGGGACCACAGATAAACAAGATTCAAAAAAACCTCTCCAAGACACATCATAATTAAAATGCCTAACATAGGATATAAGGAAAGACTATTAAAATCTGCAAGAGAAAAAAATGTCAGGTCACATTTAGAGGCAAATGAATACAGTTCAATTCTGACTTCTCAACTCAGACCCTAAAATCAATGAGGACCTGGAAGGAAATAGACCAAGCTCTAAAAGAAAATAATTTCCAGCCAATATTGTTATATTCAGCAGAACTATCTTTCAGAATTTATGGGAAAATAAAAACTTTCCATGATAAGGATAAACTAAAAGAATTCATGACCCTAAACCAATATTACAAAAAACACCTAAAGATATATTGCACATAGAGGAAACCAAAAACAAACTCCCAAAACTCCCAAATAGATGTAACTATCTAGAAGAGCAACTTAGTAAATGAAAATCAAGACAGAATCAAATATAACAAATTAACCAAAATTATAGAAAATTATAATCTTCTATCCATAATAAAACTTAACATAAATGCTCTCAAATTCCCAATTAAAATACCCAAATTGGCAAAATGGATTAAAAAAAAAAAGATACAACTATGAGCTTACAGACAAAGACATTCATAGGATGAAAGTTAAAGGATTAAAAAAAAAAATCCACACAATGGAGTCCAAAAACCAGAAGGATAAGCTATCCTTATATCTGGCAAATGCAGATTTCAAGAAAAATTAATCAGAAGAGTCAAAGAAGTCCATGACATATTGGTAAAGGGAACACTCCAACAAAAAGATGTAACAATATTAAATATTAGGTCACAATGAAAGTCATAGAAAGATATTTTTTAAAAAGAATGATATAATACATCCATCTTATCAGATCATAATGGAATGAAACTAGAAGAAAAGAACAAGAAAAATTATAAAAAACACATAGACGTGTGGAAATTGAATAATACTCATAAATGAGGAATGAATCAAAGAAGAAATGAAAAATAGAAATCAAGGAATTCTTAGAAAAAAATGAGAAAGACATAAAACATATCAAAAAGCTCTGTGACAGTATGAAAGAAGTGTTTTGTTTTGTTTTCCTCAGTACCAGAGGTTGAACCCAAGGGTGCTTAGCCACTGAGCCATATCCCCAGCGCTTTTTACACTTTATTTTGTGATAGGGTCTTACTAAGTTGATTAGGGCCTTGCTAAGATGCAGAGGCTGGCCTTGAACTTGCAATCCTCCTGCCTCAGCCTCCCTAGTCACTGGGAATCCAGGCATGTGCCACTATGCCTGATTTGAAAGAAATTCTAAGAGGGAAATTTATAGCATTAAGAGCTTACATTAACGAAATAGAAAAATATCCCAAATAAATAATCTAATGCTATACTTCATTGCCTTAGAAAAAAGAACTACTCAGTAGAAGATCTGAGATGAAACTGACAATAAAAAATATACACAGGAACAATGCAATAAAGTGTTGCTTCTTCAAAAAGATAAACAAGATTGATAAATTCCCCAGCCAAACTAACCCAAAGAAAGACAGAGAGGACCCAAATTAACAAAATCAGAAATGAAAATAAAAATACCACCTCAGACATTTCTGAAATTCAGAAGAACATTAGAAATTATTTCAAAAATTTAAACTCCAATAAATTAGAAGATCTAGCAGATATAGACAAATTTCTAAACACATATGGCCTGCCTAAATTGAATCAGAAAGTTACAGAAAAACTAAATAGAAAAAAAGTCATTCAATAAAATTGAAATAACAATAAAAATTCTTCCAACTAAGAAAAGTCCAAGACTGGATGAATTCTTACCTAAGTCCTATCAGAACTTTAAAGAAGAATACCAATCTTCCTCAAATTACATCCATGAAATTGGAAGGACGGCAACACTCACCAAGGTATTCTTAAAAAAAATTTTTTTTAAATAAAACCTTTATTTATTTATTTTTATGTGGTGTCAAGGATCAAACCTAATGCCTCACATGTGCTAGGCAAGCGCTCTACCACTGAGCTACAACCTCAACCCTCACCAAGGTATGAAGCCAGAATAGCCCTGATACCAAAACCATAAATCTGATAAACACAAATGCACAAATGCAAAAATTCTTCATAAAATATTAGCAAACCACATTCAAAATCTCATCAAGAAGATAGGACATCAAGGAGGTTTAGGACATTAAGGAGGTTTAATCCCAGGGATTCAAGGTTGGTTCAACATATGCAAATCAGTATATGTAATTGACCACATAAATAGAATTAAGGGCAAAAATCATATGATTATTTCAATATATGTTAAAAGGCCTTTGATGAAATACAGCACCCATTCATGTTAAAAACACTCAAGAAACTAGAGATAGGAGGAAGTTGCCTCAACACAATGTAGGACAAACAGAAAGCCATCATATTGAACGGATAGAAACTAAAAGTACTTCCTCTAAAATCAGGAATAAGACAAGATTGTCCATTCTGACCATTCTTCTTAAGTATAGTTCTTGAAACTTCAGCCTGAGCAATCAGGCAAGAGAAGGAAATTAAAGTGATACAAATAGGAAAAGAAGTCGAATTGTCTGCTTCCTGATGACATGATCCTATATCTAGAAGACTCAAAAAACTCTTATCAGAAGACTCCTAGAGCTGATAAATTCGGCAAAGTAACAGGATATGAGATCAATATTCACAAATCAGTAGCTTTTCTGTACTCTAATCAAAATCAGAAAAAATAATCCCATTCACAATAACCTAAAAAACAAGCAAACCAACCAAAAAACCTAACTAAGGAGATTGAAGACCTCCACAATGAAAATTACAAAACACTGAAGAAAGAAATTGAAGGTTGGGTAGGCAGAATTAATATTGTCAAAATGTCTATAACCATCAAAAACAGTATATAGATTCAATGCAATCCTCATCAAAATACCAGTAATATTCTTCACAAAACTAGAAAAAAAGTCCTAAAACTTATTTGGAAGAATATGAGACCCCAAGTACTCAAAACAATCCTGAGCAAAAAGAGTGATGCTGGAGGCATCTCAAATTATACTACAGAGCTATAGTTACAAAAACAACATGATATTGGCATCAAAATAGACATAGAGACCAATAGAACAGGATAGAGGACACAGGAGTAAACTCACATAATTAGTCATCTGATACTTGTCAAAAATGCCAAAACATGGTGAAGAAAAGCTAACCTTTTAAACAAATGTTGCTGGGAAAACTGATATCCATATGTAGAAAAATGAAACTAGATCCCCATCTCTGACCCTGGACAAAAATCAAAGTGAATTAAAGGCTTAGGAATTAAACTATAAACTTTGCAACTACTAGAAAACAGGGTCAACAGTCCATCATATAGGTGCAGCACTGACCTTCTTAACAAGACACTGAGAGTACAAGAAATAAAACCAACAATCAATAAGTGGGACCGCGTCAGATTTAAAAGCTTCTACACAGCAAATGAAATGATAAAGAGCATGAAGAAAGAGCCTACAGAATGGGAGAAAATCTTTGTCAGCTACTCCTCTGATGGGAGATTAAAATCCAGAATATATAAAGAACTCAAAAAACTTAGCATCAAAACAATATAAAATAAAAAATAACCCAATCAATCGGCAAAAGAACTAAACAGACACTTCTGAAAAGAAATAAACATAACTGACCAACAACTACATGAAAAAATGTTCAACATCTCTAACAATCAGGGAAATGCAAATCGAAACTACACTAAGATTTCATCTCACACCAGTCAGAATGACAACTGTTAGGAATATAAACAATAATAAATGCTGGCAAGAACATGTGGTAAAAGGTGCATTTGTGCATTGTTGCTGGAATTGAAAATTAGTAATACCATTCCGAAAAGCAGTATGAAGATTCCTCAAAAAAACAGAAATGGAGCCAACATATGACTCAGCTATCCCACTCCTTGGTATTTATCCAAAAGAACTAAAAGCAGCACACTTTAGTAATATAGGCACATTAATGTTTATAGCAGTGCAACTCACAATAGCCAAGATATGGGACAGCCCAGGTTCAATAAATAAATGGCTTAAGAAAGTGTGGTCTGTACACACAACAGAGTCTTACTCAGCCATAAAGAAGAATGAACTATGGCATTTGATGGTAAATGGATGGAAATGGAGAACATCCTGGTAAGATGTTCTTACTATCCTGGTAAGGTGTTCTAAGCCAGACTCAGAAAATCAAGAGCTGAATGTTCTCTCTCACATGTTGAAGTCAGAACAAAGTAAGGAGGGTCACAAAGACAGAGGGAAGATAAAAGAGTAGGAGATTGAAAAGGAAAAAGGAAGGATAGGAAAGGGCAGGAAATGCAGAATTATTAGACAAAATTATGCTATATGCATGTATAAATGTACCACAGTGAACTCTGCCTTTATGTATAGCTCTCTAAAGCACCAATTTAAAATACACAGATAAATGGAAGGTAAACCAGCAGAGTGGAAGAAGGGGAGGAGGGGAAGGCAGGAGGAGAGGGAAAGATGGGGGGGACTGAGTGAATTCAATTCCATGCATGTGTGATGATGTCAAAATGAGCCCAACTATCATGCACAACTATAATGTGCCATCAAAGCCCCAAAACACACACAAAAAATAGATACCAGACAGGAATGAGAGAGAATGAACTATGGCTACGTTCAACAACCCAGGTGCCTGTAACAAGCATAATAGTAAATGAAAGAGGCCAGACACAAAAGGTTGCAATTATGTAAAGCAGACAACTTGATTCCTTTTACAGGAATTCAAGTAGGGAAGTGGTTAAATTTGAAAGGGGACAGAGGCTGAGACAGAGCATCAGGGGATTTCCAAATTTCCAAAGTGTTGATAATATTCTGTTTCTTAATCTGGATAATGACTGCAAGAATGTGCTCTCTTCGTGAAATGCATCAAGTGGTATACTTAAGATCTGTATACTTCACACGTGTTTGGCTTAAAAAGCTTTCTTAAAATTTGTAGAGGACTGGAGGATGGGGGCTATGTTTAACTTGGGATAGCGAAAATGCTCCCCACCTTTCTCTCATTTTTCTGATTTTAGAATATATATATATATTAGTTGTAGTTGAACACAATAACTGTATTTTATTTATTTTTACGTGGTGCTGAGGATTGAACCCAGTGCTTCACACATGCCAGGCAAGCGCTCTACCACTGAGCTACAGCCCCAGCCCCTCTGATTTTAGAATTTTTAATGTAGTTCAAATCACCCCATCTGGTTCTCTTCATTCCGTCACTGCCAAACCCAGGAACAGGGACTGCTTCAATTTCTCTGCCTTCCTCTTGTCTGTGATGATCTAGGTATAACAGTATCTGCTGCCTCAAACTTTTAACTTCACATTATCCTTGCTTTTCTTTATCTTGACAGATTTGGCATCCTTTCACCTGAATGTGAGCAGAAAATCCTCGATTTCCTCAATTTTTGGAAGCAGGGTGAATAGGCACAGAGAGAGGCACAGGCCAGCGCCACCAGAGATATAGGAAGCCAGAAAATGCTAAGGTAGTATTTAACCTGGAATTTGAAGAACTTCATTGTTAGGCTAAATGCTACACATTTTCATATTCATTTTAATCTATGATATTATTACTTTTTTATGTTGACAAAGGAGGAGAAACTGCATCTCTACTTTATAAAAGAAAGTTCAATAAATTGCTCCTGTGTTCAAAGTGGTAGCATCCCCTTCATCAATATTAAGTGAATAAATCACTTATTTAAAACATGCCCTGAAGTCCTAGGGCTGAGGCTAACACAAAATGTAAGAACAAGAGTAGTCCTGATTTAGTGGGTTGGGGAATCGGGAAGAATGGATTTGGATTACAAATGAGAGACAGCCTGAAGGGAAATAAAAAATCACTAAATGTCATCTTTTCCACTATAGCTTAAAGTCTGAAATATAAGGCAGAATCTCTAAGGGGAGCCCCCTCCAAGCAATCAGCCTACTTAGAATATGAAAGATTTCATAGGAGCCTGTATAATAGAAGGTAGAGATGAAAAATAATTCCCTCCACCCAACCAGTCCATTGATTGGCAGGGTCTATACAGTACCAAGGAAGATTTTGAGGTCCTATGTAGTTTCACCAGAACAGTGGCAGGATGATTCATCTGTATTTATTCTAGAGAGTTATGAGGAAAAGATACAAGATTACCATCTCATCCTGGTTAATTTGAAATTTCCCCTAACATTGGAAGTCCACATTCCAAGAAATGACTAACTGCTTATCTTCCATAGAGGTTGGTTATCTCTCTTGCACAACTGATTTATTATATATATACTATATATTATATATATATATATATATTATATATATACACATTATATCATATTATTATATACACTCTGTGTCTCAGAGTCTCTGGTTTCTTGTGTAAAAACAAGGAGAATAATATCTATATATGGGACCATAGTGAGGATGAAAGGAAGCAATGTTTATAAAATAAAGACCAAGTCACATCATACAATCTCAGTTAATATTGTGAATTTGCTTTTCTTTTCGGGTCAGAGAATATTAATCAGGGCTACAATAAGCACCCTTAATCAGGTTAAGTCCCTGTTAATGGATAAAGAGTATGCAAACAGCTTCACCCAAATAAGTGATCCTAAATTTTGTTCTATGCTGTCTTAGAAGTATTCACTAAAAAAGTGATCCAGGAAAAATACTTTCCAAGCACTCTGGGTTGAACAAAATCAAATGGACTCTTGAATGTGAGGTGTCCCAGGGCTTCTGGTATACCGAAAGGCTGTATAGTGATCCAAGAGAGGAATGTGGTAAGCAGCACGCCCCAGATACTTTTAACCAGGAAAGCACTTCCCCATGGATAACCTCTGAAGACTAGGATTCTTCAGAACACACCTAATAAAATGCTTTCCCATGCCAAGAAAAGTAATGCAAAACTCATGTCTGAATGATAACGGGTCCAACATCATTTGCTCCTCCAGGTAGGAAATCGTGACTGAGAGAAAGCAACAATTTGTAAGTCAAAGACTTGAGATCATGTCCACATTTTGTTTATTACTGAGTTTCCTGGCTCCATCCCCTTCTGTACAATGCATTACCCTTCGAGGCTGCATTATTCCAACAGCTTGATATAAATATATCTTAAGATCTTAGACTGGGGCTGGGGTCGTGGCTCAGTGGTAGAGTGCTTGCCTAGCATGCATGAGGCACTGGGTTCGATTCTCAGCACCACGTAAAAATAAATAAAATAAAGGACCACTGACAATTAAAAAAATATTAAAAAAAAAAGATCTTAGACTGTTAATGACATTATTCTTACACCATTTTGCTTTTGGCCCCCTTAGCTATTATTATCAGTTATTATATTTCCTTTTTAAATGCTTCTCCAGCATACCACCTGTTATAGTTTAGATATTAGGTATCCCCCAAAAGCTCATGTGTGAGACAATGCAAGAAAATTCAGCACTAAAACGATGGGGTTATGAGAGTTTTAACCTAATCTGTGCATTAATCTCCTAATTGGGATTAAGAAAGTGGTGACTGTAGGCAGATAGGGTGGACTGGAGGGGATGGGTCCCTGGGATTGTGCCTTTGGGGTTTATATTTATCCTTGTTGAGCAGAGCTCTAATTATGCTTCCTGGCAAGGTCCTGAGCTGCCTTCCCCCACCACACTCTTCCTCCATGATATTCTGCCTACCTCAAACCCTAAGGAATGCAGTCATCCATCCATGGATTGAGACCTCTGACACCATGAGCCTCCAAATAAACAATTCCTCCTCTAAAATTGTTCTTGTCAAAACACCCAAATATATCTTTTTGGATATGCAACTTACATAGCTCCAGTTTTCACTGCTGACCCTGTTCTTTGCTCCTTTGAATGGACTCTATCTTCCACATGCTGTGCTTTTTCCAGCTGAGAACATGAGTTTTCACAGGGCACCTCCACAAACAAATTACCCCAGCCAGGAAAGAAACCTCAGCACTGCAGTGCTCCGTGCCATGTAGATAATACACTCCTTGGGCATATATTTTTCTGGTAAAATTGCAAAGAAGACCAAAAAAAAGAAAAAGAAAAAAAAAACCCATCATGTGAATTGATTCTTATGAGGGTATTTGGGATGAGGATAGGAAATGGTATGATTTAAGCATTTGGACACCTAAAGCTCTACTTGGTAAAAATCTAATCTATTTTTCATTAGAGTTTCTTCTCAGAGGATCTCATGGGATAGACCAGAAGACCCTGCTCCATCTGCAATCATATTAGTCCATCTGGCCTCCTGCCATGTCTCAATTCTGTCCTCTGAACAACAATCACGTGCAAACAGACACTTGAGGGACATTCTTCTTTTACTTTTTCTTTTTTTTCCCTTTCTTTCTTTTTTTTTTTAATTAATCCAGGGAGAAAAATATAGTCCATATCAAAATATCATGTTGACTGTGCATTCAGAAAATGTGTTGTTTCCAAGTTTCAAAAAAAAGAAAGAAAGAAAGACAAAGAACTATACAGTGATTTAGCACAAGACCAAAGAATTTCCAAATCAAGCCTTAATACCCTCTTACCAAATAAGATTTTCAAAGGTGCTTAATACAGATAAAATTACAGTGGAACATTATAAAATCCCCCTGTTTGCTAAGCCCTGCCCAATACTCTCATAGACAAATCCCAGGGACCCATCAGTAATTTAAAGCTTTAACACAGAGATTAGCTTCAAGGCCTATGTGTGGTCACCTGCTTCTCACATGAAACCTAGCTCCAACTTTTAACTTTTACCACCTGGCCCAGAGCAATAATCAATATTAGATGTAGAAAGAAGAAGGAAGAAGGCTAACCCATTAGTTAACCTGATTAGTTTTAAGATTGAGTCATCTGGAAAAAAAAAAAAAAAGACTAAAAAAAACTCAGTGAAGTTGAGGGATACCAAATCAATGTGAACAGGCTTTTAAAACACAGTGATCTTTTGCCTACTAATTAAGCTAACTAACACAGCCCCCAAGCCAAATCCAGCCCAGTGTCTTTTTTTTTTCTACAAATAAAGTTTTATTGGAACACAACCATGCCCATTTGCTTACGCGGTGTCTGTAGCTGCTTTCACTCCATGATGGCAGAGTTGAGTGGTTGCCACAAAGACTCTCTGGCCTGCAAGGGCTGTTTACATCCTGGCCATTTACAGAAAAGTTTTGCTCATTTCTGCTCTAAACAATCAGATTGACAAATGATCCTCTCTGTGGAAAAGCAAATAAAGGTGAAGGAAGCAAGCAGAGTGCTGGGACTCTTCTTCCTCTTCAACTATCTCACTTCAGTTTGTGCCTCTCCGTCAAGCTCATCAGGGCTCTGGCCACCCGCCTAGGTCCTTCCATGGAACCACTGGGTAGACAGGTAGCCATGGGTCTTAGTTACTCATTCTTTTTTCATACAACGTTTTAGTGAAACCACAGATTTTTTTTTTAACTTTGTGAACCATTCTTAGAACATATACAAAGACTTTTACTCTATTATTTATAACAGACAAAAACTGAAGAAATACATCACTAGGGAAAGGGCAGAACCACATGATATACAATTCCCAATAAATGAAGAGATATAAAATTGTCATGCCCTTGGGAATACAAGACTTTAAAAAGAGACATACATCTGCATGGATTGCTGAAGGTGGTTTTTGTTGTTTGATTGATTTTCTTCTTCTTTTTTTTTAATAAATATCCAAAGTTTCTATAATAAGCATGGATCATATTGAAAATACTCAAATGACTTTAAGATATTGGCCCAAGGATTGACTTGAAGGGTCCAAATTATAGTGAAGTATTGAGTTTCCATCCATTTCCACCAAGCTCTTGTAACCCTTAATTTTAATAAGCTCTTGTAAGCCTTAATTTTAATAAGGAACTCCAGAGTTAAGAAAATGTTGGAAACGACGATTCTTTAGAGTCTTCTCAAAATTTCTCTGCAGTAGTTTCCAAAACCTCTTCCTCTAGTCCATGAGTGGCCAGGGATACATTTATCCCTGGCTTCTTGAATCAAAAAGGATGATACTATGAGAACCATCTCCCAGTCTAATGCTCAATCTCTAGGTGATGGGGTCAGACTGACGTGGAATTTGCTTGGTAGCTTGAAATGGTGGGAAGGAATCATAAAAACACCCTTCCTTCATAGGCATCACCAGGGAGTAATGGAAGGAAAGAGAATAGGGCAGCTCTTCACTTTCCAATCCTTGAGTTCAATCCCAGGGCAAGGGAATGATGACGGCCATGGGCCACTATCTCAAAAACAGAACTCCAACAACTTTCTTACCAGCTTCCTCTCTGTATTTTAGTAATTCCTACCAATATTTTTAACGGTAGTTTTTCACTCTTTGCCTTTAATTTTCTTTATGATAAAATAAGGAAATATTTAAGAAAGAAAGAAAGAAAGAAAGAAAGAAAGAAAACAAACCAGTGAGAAGTATTGTTTTGATAGACAGATTTTTGCCCTAATAAGCTACGCAGACGAATCTTCTACAAAGTCACAGATAATGAAATGCATCCTCTGGGTGGACGAGTCAATGTCACATAAAATTGAGAAGCAGTTTTCTTCTACCATGGCTCTCCCAGGTGAACAGTCCCCTCAGGAACATGCCAGCTAGGCTATATGCCATTTACCAGCATTGGGCTCACAAGCTGACTTCAGGAAGTGTCTCTGGCAGTGTGGAAAGGAAGGTCTTCCAGTGTCACATGGAAAACAAAATGTTAGGCATCAGGTCAGCACCAACCAGTTTTTCCAGGCTCCTATTGACTAGTCATGATCAGTATTGCCTACACACACACACATACATACGCACACACACATACACACACACACACACACACATTTTCCTTCCCCCACTCAACATCTACCAAACAGTTATGTCACTGTTACCATGAGCAGTAAGGGGTAGACATCAAGGTGTCTCCACAGTGATCATCTCCATATTCTGAGTTCCTGAATTGCAGAGGAAGCTCCATAAATATCTGTTCTCAGAACTCAGACATAAATTAACACAAGAGGTTTGGTCTTATTGACACTCTTTAGTACACTCCACTGTCTCAATTCAGATCAAAAGTTGGTACCACGAACAAGCTATCCTACAAGGGGACAGGACAGCACAAGGGAGAACCCAACACAGACAATGTCCTCAGGTCCAAACCAGTCAGCAGAATTAGGGTATTCTATCAAAAATTAGCAGCAGTATAGCCCTTGGGTGAAGGTTCAGAGGCAGGACTTGGTTGCTAGGTGCATCACTAAGGTCAGAGATTACCTCAAGTCCTTTACATTTACAGAAAGAAAAAAAATGATTTGGAAGAAAGAAATAAAGATAAAATATCAGTCTCAAGCTTATGCATCAATACCTAGAAGAAATTATACTGAGGCGGTGTGATTAGAGCCGGCTAATTCCTTTTGCCTCAGGTGAAACTTGTTCTGATATTGGAGTAGGCTTGAATCTACAAAAAGGAATTATTATAGACTTAGAGAGGAGAGAGATGAAGAAGCCAGTAAAATACGACCCTTGCTCCAGGAACAGAACACTTGACATTTAATTGGGAACTGTGAGCCTCCTTGCGCATAATGAATCTTCCCTTTAATTCTCTGAGCACACATGCATCCTTTCCATGGACAGATTCACTTCCCGTATCTCTTTTTCCCAAAAAATAAACTGATTTGCCACTTGAGCCTGATTTGTTAAAGCCCAGAACATAATAGGTATAAGGACTCTAAAATTTTTGTAATTTACTTATTTCTTTAACATTGTACCTACTTTCTCAGATTATCTTATTTAATTTTTATAGCACCACATTAAAGTAGGCATTTTCTCCACTGTTACAGATGAAAAAAAAATTAAGTTTGAAGTACATACACAGAATAACAGAGCTTAGATTAGAAACCAAATCTCTCAAAGTCCAAAATCTACTTTTCAGTGCTCCTTTAAAGCTGTTGGAAACATGGAAATTGACCACTTGGACTGTTAAATAGTCAACTGAGAAGTTAAAAAGTAAGATGTGTACTGGTTAAAAAATAAGTAAATAATTCTTAAAATAATTTTTAAAAATCTCATGTTAAAAAATTAAAAAAAACAAATGATTTGAATAAATGTCCAATAATCTATCGTTTGTATGCATTTTAAATAACTTAAATGATAAATTAGACTATTTTCCATCATTATATTGTTATTATTTTCATTTTTCTGGCTAGATATTTTTAAATTTGTTTATTTGTTCTTTTTAGTTTTACATGAACAGTAGAATGCATTTTGACATATTATATATATATATATATATATATATATATAGAGAGAGAGAGAGAGAGAGAGAGAGAGAGAATAACTTTCCATTCCTGTGGTTGTACATGATGTGTAGTTACACTGATTGTGTACTCATATATGAAGATAGAAAAATTATATGTGATTCATTTTACTGTCTTTCCTATTACCAACCCACCTATCTTCTCTTCATTCCCCTTTGTCTAATCCAATGAACTTCTATTCTTCCCTCCCTATTCCCTTATTGTATGTTTGCATTCACATATGAGAGAGAATATTTGGGCTTTTTTTTTTTTTTGGCATTTGCTATTTCATTTAACATGATAGCCTTCTATTCCACCCATTTACCAGCAAATGCCATAATTTCATTCTTCTTTATGGTTGAGTAATATTTCATTGTGTATTTACTCCACATTTTCTTTATCCATTCATCTTTTGAAGGGCACCTAGATTGGTTCCATAGCTTAGCTGTTGTGAATTGAGGTGCTATAAACATTGATGTGGCCATGTCACTATAGTATGGTTATTTTAAGTCCTTTGGGTATGTGCTCAGGAGTGCAATAACTGTGTCAAATGGTGGTTCCATTCCAAGATTTCTGAGAAATCTCCATACTGCTTTCCAAAGTGATTGCACAAAATTTCAGTCCCACCAGCAATGTACAAGTGTAACTTTTCCCTCCTATGGCTAGGTATTTTATCCTAACATTTCATTTTGAAATTTTTCAAAAGCATAGAAAAATTAAAATAATTCAATGAACAAGAGTATACCCACTACCTAAATCCAATATCATTAAAAATTAATACTTAGCTAAATTTAGTTGATTACATATAAATCCATCTATTCTTCCTCTGTATATCCATCAATCAATTTTGATGAATTTTAAAGTAAATTACAGTAACAATAGGACTAATTTCTTAACAGTTTAGAATATATATCATTATCTAGCCTTCAATAAAAAATTATTCATTAACATGAATAATTTGTATTCATATGAAATATACCTCTTCTAAATCACTAATTAATTTCTTAACATAGGGTATTAGAAAGAGAACTATGGGGTCAAAATTCATGAATATTTTAAGGCTTTTTAGACATGTAACCAAATTGCTTTTCAAAAATTTTTTGTTGGGTTATACTTCTACCTGTAGTGCATGGGAGTATCCAGTTAACTGTATACCTGTTAATGTGATAACTGGAAAATTGATACTACTGCTTGACTCTTTGGACTAGTTTGATTTTTTTTTTCTTTTGTAGTTCTAGGGATTGAAACCAGGGGGCTCTACCACTGAGCTATGGCCCCAGCCCTTTTTAAAATTTTTTTGAGATAGAACCTTGCTAAGTTGCTGAGGCTGGCCTTTGACTTGTGATCCTCCTGCCTCAGCCTCCCAGGTTGCTGGCATTAGTCATTCACCACCACACCTGGATGGACTTGTTTGATTTTTGAGCAGTTGTCACAATATTCCATGTTTATCACTTATATTTTTTCAGTGAACTATCTGGCTTGGGTATGGCTGTGCTTTCCTTCAAATATTAGAGGTTTTATTTTTATCAATCTGTGTGGGCTTTTTGTTTGTTAGAACTATTGACAGAATTATAAACAGTTTTGAGGAACATGATGCATATTTCCAGAGAATGTGATAGGTTGGCATAACAAAGAGCAACATGACCAGTTCATAAAATATCTCCCAATGGTCAGATCTCTACTTCCCAATAACGAAATATTCTAAAAGAAAACAAAAATGATCTACTCTTTAAGATAAAAAGCAATCAAATAAAAGGACTCAAGGTCCCTCTTATGGATTTTGGCCTCCAGAACTAATAAAACCTTAAATAATTCCCATAAATGTAAACTCTCTCACAAAATTCTTTTCTTGGATTCATCCAAGATGAAGAAGCATGTCACTCACCCGAGGTCACACAGCTAATATGTGGGAGGACTGGAATTCTAACTCAGAAAGTCTAACTCCAAGGCCTGAAGGTTTGAGCACTATGTTCTTCTGCCTCCTGGGTATTTACTGAGTCATTAACTACATGCCAGATACAGCAGAATACACTTTCCATGCATGATTCCCCTGAGTTCTCAAAAGGACCCTATGAGATACATTCAGGTAGCATTGCCACTGCAGAGATTGCAGATTTGTGCATTTAGAAAAATAATGCAAAATTGCCCATGTTCAAAAACAAAACACAAAGTTGAAGCTGAAACTTAATTACAGGTTACCATCTCAAGAGCCACATTCTTCTTCTTCTTTTTTTTTTTAAATGGTAGTACTGGGAACGAAACCTAGTATCTTGCACATACTAGGCAAGTGCTCTACCACTGACCTACCAGCAATAGCCTGTACTTTTCATTGAGTCATCCTACGGTGTGTGCATATATCCTTTGAATTTTATTGCAGTCCAGAGATCAGAGAAGTAATCACTGTTTCTTTTAATTTTTCTGTTTCATGACATTAAAATCTACTCTTTTTGTTGTTGTTGTTTGTTTAAAATGTAGGATGAGAATTTAACTATATACCTTTTTCTTTTTTTTTTTTTTATATTGGAGTGTCTGGGTCATCTAACCTGCTCACTGATCATTCTCTGTGCCAGTGGCATGCTTTTTTAATTACTGTGGCTTCATGGGAATGAATTTTGACAGCTGAGTGTCACCTACACTGTTCAGCTTTCCCTGTATTGTGATCTGTTCGTATACTGATGCTAAAACTCCAAACACAGCCCAAGGAAGGCTATACACATTTCAGCCCTAATAAATAGCAGGGTCTCCTTCAGAAGGCACTGGAAGAAGGGGAACTTTTCTGGAATTGAATGGTACATTTGCCATTTTGGCCCCCTACTGACATCTAATCTACAAACAAAAAGTGACATTTGGTTACTCCATTCAGATTTCTAATGGAGGGACCGGGTCATAGCTTATCATCATCTCTCTGTTCCTGGGATAGGAGTCGCAGTTGGGCAGCATAGATTTATTAGCAAGAGCAAAAGCTGCAGAACACACTGCTCAATTCTCGCCTCATAATTCTTGTAAATTTTCAGTCATTACTTCTTTTTCACTCATAAATTTGCTTTTAACAGAAGGGTCATGAACAAGTGTCTTATCACCATGAAAAGCCATCTCCCAGGCTCGCATGTAAATAAGGGCATGCAAACTTGGCTTGAATATAATGGGATTTCCTGCCTAGTCCCTTCTATTCTTTTCTTTTAAAAATTATGAACATTTTCTAGAACACTGTCGAAGATAACCTCTGCCCTCCCATTTAGGAAAACTTTAAATGGTGCTGGGAAGTTTCTTTTCTGAACCTTCTAATAAACACTTCAGTCAAGGCCCGTCTCTCCCACAGAAGGCCACAGGCAGACAGCAGGTGAAGTCCTTGGCATGTTGGAACAGCTGGGATGTCAATTCCACTGATCTGTGTCACCATCCTGGTGAAAACAGGATTTCAGGGATCAGGATGACACCTGTGCTATCCCTGCACTGTGGCTCACAGGAACCCCTCACTTCCAACATGCTTCTCCCATATCAAAATGACACCAAGGATAAGATTCGGTGCACTGTTGACACTGTGGAGAATCTACTGCAAAATTTAAAGCTACTTCTCAGATCTCAGCTATAAGCATCTACCATATGTATGTGGCACTTCTTATGCTCCTTGCTAAATCACCTCCAAGCCCCTTGGTTGCTATTCTCATTTCTTCATATTTCCCTCTTCCTTCTAGACTTGAACTCATTTTCTTCTAATAGTGATGACCTAACATCCTGACCTCCAGTTTACTTTTGGCTCTCAAGTTCATAAACTTCTTTCACATCTCGGATCTCTCATCTGGCCTCCTAATGTGAATCTTTATCTTTATTCACACAGAATCTCTTCTCCAACCATGAGCTCAAATGAAGCCACTTCTGACCCCGCTCACTCACTATGCTTGCTATTAAAGGCACCGTCAGAACCACACAGCCTTTCATTTAGCTTTAGCTGCTCTATAATATCCTGCTTTATAATGTGTATAAGACAAGATAATATAAAGAGGTCCTAGTATACCAATAATGATGATGGATGGAAAAGACTAAATTTATCAGCTAAAACACAGATATTCTCAGATTGGATATTTTTTTAATTTAAAATAAGTCATTGAACATGAACAGACAAAAAATAAGATACTCTAAGACATTGCTTAGGAATTTTAGTTTCAGGCAAAATAAACTTAAAGGAAAAACCTTCATAAGTGATAGTCATTAAAATTGATAAAATGTCGACTTATCTAAAAGTTACATTCTACATTTGTGTCCTCCTAATAAAAATCCTGACAGAGATTTCTCTCCCCTTTGACCAAAATTTCCATCACTCTCCTCTGCTTGACTAGGCCCCATATTCAGCTTCCTCCTCTGGCCCAAGAAACTCTACTTTGCACAAGAATCCTGCTGTCAGTTTAGCAAAACACTCCCAGTATTAGTATGTGATCACTCTCTGAGTCTTATTACCCTATAGGAAAGACCTTGGGAACATGCAAACAGAAGGTTGCCGTCTGCAGGTCAGGAAGAGAACTTTCATCAAGAACCAAATTGCCTGGCACCTTAATCTTGGACTTCCCAGTCTCCAAAATGTAAGAAATGAATCTGTTGTTTAAGTTACTCCATCTGTAGTATTTTGTTATGGTCACCTGAGCAGAATGATGCAGGCAGTCTTTCCATGCAAACCAGGGACACTTACAAACATTAGCATTTGCAAATATTGGCCATAAGTCAAGTCTTCAAATTTTTCAAAGAACTGGTATCATATAAACTGTGTTCCTATTATCATGCAATTAAATTAGAACTCAATAATAATAAGAAAAAATTTTAAATCTCCATACACTTGGAATTTTTTTATTCTAATTTGTTGTGTATGATAGCAGAATGCATTACCATTCATATTACACATATAGAACACAATTTTTCATATCTCTGATTGTATACAAAGTATATTTACACCATTTGTGTCTTCAAGCATGTACTTAGGGTAATGATGTCCATCTCATTCCACCATCTTTTTTACCCCCAGGTACCCTCCCTCCCCTTCCATCCCTCTGTCCTATCTAGAGTTTGTCTAATCCTCCCATGCTCCCCCTACCAACCCCATTACGAATGAGCCTCCTTATATCAGAGAAAATATTCAGCATTTGATTTTTTGGGATTGGCTAACTTCACTTAGCATTATCTTCTATAACTACATCCATTTTTGCTGAGAGCCATAGCCAAGTAGGAATGACGCATGGCATTTTTGGTTGAAAGGTGACCCTGCTCAGGGATTAGGGTGGCTCCAGGTTTAGGGTGGATCCTGCTGGATTAGGGTGGCTCCAGGTTTAGGGTGGATCCTGCTGGGAATAGGGCGTATCCTGCTGCCTCAGGCGCCGCTCCTTGAGTTCCCATTGAGTTCTGGGGGGGGCGGGGGGAGGTTCTGAGAGAATTGGTACGCAGAGCCCGGTGGAGGGAGTGTATTTTTCCCAGAACATGCATGTAGAGTGTCGGTGAGAGTTCGGGAATAAAGAGTTGCTGTTTGAATCTACAAGGCTTTGGTGGTGGCTCGGTTATTTTGTGCCCAGACAGACTGCAGCACATTTTCCTGCTTTTATTTTTATTCTCTTTTTATTTTATTCTATTTTATTGCTGAGTAATATTCCATTGTGTATATATGCAACATTTTTTTTATCCATTCATCTAGATTGGTTCCACAATTTAGCGATTGTGAATTGTACTGCTATAAACATTGATGTGGCTGTGTCCCTATAGTATGCTGTTTTTAAGTCTTTGGGGTATAGATCGAGGAGAGGGATAGCTGGGTCAAATGGTGGTCCCATTCCAAGATTTCCAAGGAATCTCCATACTGCTTTCCAGATTGGCTGCACCAATTTGCAGTCCCACCAGCAGTTTATGAGTGTACCTTTTTTCCACATCCTCTCCAACATTTATTGTTGTTTATATTCATAATAGCTGCCATTCTGACTGGAGTGAGATGAAATTTTAGAGTAGTTTTTATTTGAATTTCTCTAAATGCTAGCAAAGATGAACATTTTTTCATATATTTGTTGATTGATTGTATATCATCTTCTGAGAGGTGTCTGTTCAGTTCCTTGGTCCATTTATTGATTAGGCTGTTTGGGTTTTTTGGGGGGTTTTTTGTTTGTTTGTTTGTTTGTTTGTTTGTTTGTTTGTTTAGTGCTTAGCTTTTTGAGTTCTTTATATACCCTAGAGATTAATGCTCTATCTGATGTGTGAGTGGTAAAAATTTGCTCCCAAGATGTAGGCTTTCTGTTCACCTCACTGATTGTTTCTTTTGCTAAGAAGAAGCTTTTTACTTTGAATCCATCCCATTTATTGATTCTTGCTTTTAATTCTTATGCTATAGGAGTCTTATTAAGGAAGTTGGGACCTAATCCCACATGATGGAGATTTGGGTCTATTTTTCCTTCTAATAGGGGCAGTGTCTTTGGTTTAATTCCTAGGTCCTTGATCTACTTTGAGTTGAGTTTTGTGCATGGTGAGAGATAGGGTTTAATTTCATTTTGTTGCATATGGATTTCCAGTTTTCCCAGCCCTATTTGTTAAATAGGATATCTTTTCTCCAATGTATATTTTTGGATCCTTTGTCTAATATAAGATAACTGTAATTATGTGGGTTAGTCTCTGTGTCCTCTATTCTGTACCATTGGTCTGCCAGTCTATTTTGGTGCCAAAACCATGTTGGTTTTGTTACTTTTGCTCTGTAGTATAGTTTAAGGTCTGGTATAGTGATGCCACCTGCTTCACTTTTCTTGATAAGGGTTGTTTTAATTATTCTGGGTCTTTCATTTTTCCAGATGAATTTCATGACTGCTTTTTCTGTTTCTATGAGGAATGTCATTGGGATTTTGATTGAAATTGCATCAAATCTGTGTAGTGCTTTTGGTAGTATGGTCATTTTGACAATATTAATTCTGCCTATCCAAGAACATGGGAGATCTTTCCATCTTCTAAGGTCTTCTTTAATTTCTTTATTTGGCATTCTGATTGTAGAGGTGTCTCACCTCTTTTGTTAGGTTGATTCCCAGGCATTTTATTTTTCTTGATGCTGTTGTAAATGGCATAGTTTTCCTGGTTTCTCTTTCAGAAGATTTGTCACTGATATACAGAAATGCCTTCGATTTATGAGTGTTGATTTTGTATCCTGCTACTTTGTTGAATTTGTTTACTAGTTCTAAGAAGTTTTCTGGTGGAATTTTTGGGGTCTTCTAGGTATAGAACCATATCATTGGCAAATAGTACAAATTTGAGTTCTTCTTATCTGTATCCCTTTAACTTCTTTCATCTGTCTAATTGCTCTGGACAGTGTTTCAAGAACTATGTTAAATAGAAGTGGTGAAAGAGGGCATTCCTATCTTGTTCCAATTTTTAGAGGGAATGCTTTTAATTTTTTTCCGTTTAGAATGATGTTGGCCTGGGGCTTAACATAGATGGTTTTTATGATGTTGAGATATGTTTCTGTTACCCCTAGTTTTTCTAGTGTTCTGAACATGAATGGGTGTTGTATTTTGTCGAATGCTTTTTCTGCATCTATTGAGATGATCATATGATTCTTATCTTCAAGTCTATTAATATGATGAATTACATTTGTTGATTTTCTTATGATGAGCCAACCTTGCATCCCTAAGATGAACCCCACTTGATCGTGGTGAATGATCTTTTTGATATGTTTTTGCATTTGATTTGCCAGAATTTTGTTGAGAATTTTTGCATCTATGTTCATTAGAAATATTGGTCTGAAGTTTTCTTTCTTTGATGTATCTTTGCCTGGTTTTGGAATCAGGGTGATATTGGCCTCATAGAATGAGTTTGGAATAGCTCCCTCTTTTTCTACTCATGAAATAATTTGAAGAGTATAGGTTTTAGTTCTTTTCTATGGGTTTTGTAGAACTCAGCTGTATACCCATCTGGTTCTGGGCTTTTCTTGGTTGGTAGGCTTCTGATGGCATCTTCTATTTAATTTCTTGAAGTTGATATGTTTATATTATGTATATCATCCTGATTCAATTTGGACAAATCATATGACTCTAGAAAATTTGTTGATGCCTTCAATATTCCCTATTTTATTGGAGTACAAGTTTTCAAAATAATTTCTAATTATCTTCTGTATTTCTGTAGTGTCTGTTGTGATGTTTCCTGCATGGGAGCTGCGTCAGAGATTTGTGCTCAGGTGGGTGGCCAAAAGTTATGCACGGGTGCTGATGCTGATGGTCCTGCTCAGGCACCCAGTAGTCCTGCGTGGGTGAATAGTTGGGAGACCTACTCTGATGCTGAGGCCTGGTGTTCTGCACAGGGGCACGGTGGCCATGATTCCCTTGTGGGAGCAGGAATATCGCTCACAGAGAAGCAGCATTCTCAATTCTTGAGTCCCGGGTTGTGGAGCGACACAGAATGTTGCCTCCCTCTGTCCCACCATCTTGGATCCCCACACTTGGAAATTTTTAAACACTTTTTTGCAAAATTGAAAAGGAAATCATAGTGGAAATGTTAAAGTATGTAGAATAAGATAATAATGAAAATAGAAAATAAAATCTGTAGAATACTGCTAAAGCAGTCCTGAGAGGAAAATTTAAAATAAACTTATACTCGAAGTGGAGGGGGGGAACAATGTTAATGAGTGAAGCATAACAAAATCAGACAAAAGTAATCAAGTGAAAAGTGGAAAATAAATGAAATAAGCAACCCAGTCACTACAGAACATCACCAAAGACAAATTTCAAATCTTTAAAGAAATAAACTTGCCTGGTGCAGAGGTGCACACCTATAATCCCAGCAATTTGGGAGGCTAAGGTAGGAAGATGGCAAGTTTAAGACCAGTATGGGAAACATAGTGAGACTCTGTCTCAAGATAATAAAAAAGTGATGAAAGTGTAGCTCAGTAGTAAATAGCCTCTGGGCTAAGTCCCCAATACCATGAAAAAAGAAAAAAGAAATAAGATGAAGGAAAGAAAGAAACTAAATAACTTTTTTGAATATTAATCTGTAAAAGAGAGACAAAGGGAAGGAACCAACTAAATGTGATTTTTTTGTTCTTTTATTTGTTTATTTTTTCCACATGTTTTTATTGGTGCATTAGAGTTGTGCATAATGGTGGGATTTGTTGTTACATATTGGAACATGCACACAATAGAACAATATAATTTGGCCAATATCACTCTCCAATATTTCCCTTTTCCTCCACTCCTCCCTCCCACTGGTGCCCTGACTCTATTCTACTGATCTCCCTTCCATATTTAAGATATCCCCACCACCTTTCTTTTCCTTTTCCTTTCTGGCTTCCACATATGAGAGAAAACATATGGCCCTTGACCTTTTAAGTTTGGCTGGTTTCACTTAACATAATGTTCCCCAGTCCCATTCATTTTCCTCCAGAATGACATAATGTCATTTTTCTTTATGGCTAAGTAAAGCACTCATTAAATCACATTTTCTTTATCCACTCATCCATTGATGGACACCTAGGCTGGTTCCATAGTCTGGCTATGGTGAATTGTGCTGCTATAAATATGGGTATACCTGGGTCACTATATTATTCTGATGTAAATTACATATAATAAAACCAAGGTAAATGTGATTTGAGAGGAAGTATAACTACTATGACATTACAGATATAAAAACCACTAAGAGTACTATGAAAAAAAAACTGTGTCCAAACATTAAAATATGTTGAAAACTTAGATAAAATAAAAATATACTAATAAAAAAATAACTTACCAAAACAAGAATTGAGAAGATATAGGACAGTTCTATAATTTTATGAATATAAACAAACAACAACTACAAAAGGCAATAGGCTCTGATGATGCTGCAAGTGATTTTCACCAAGTTTCTCTAAGAAACACAAATGCAAAATTTTCCAAAATCTTCCAGAAAATAGAAAAATAAGCAACATTTTCATGAAGTACGATTCTTCAAATGTTCATCAATTTCTCAATATGAGGAAATTAGAAAGAGTTTCACATTGTTCGTTCAGTATGTAATAACTCTCTGCCTTTGGAATTTTTTTCAGGTCTGTTTATCAAATGCATCTTTCTCCATGTTTGCACAGAGAAATGAAAAATCATATTATTTCATTAAAGTTGCCAATTTGGAGTATGTAAATGAGCCTCGAGTCTTCAAAAGAAACTCAATGATTAAAGAATTATTATATTTTAATGTAGGAAAACAGAAAAAAAACAAAGTAATATTTATCATATCTTTGGAGAAATGATCACTTCTTCTATTGGAACAATCTAAATATCATGAAGAAAACTAAAAGCACACTTTATCATCTCACCTTAAAATTCTTTTGCACTAAATTTGGAAACTAGTTCAGCAAATTTTTGGTATATATAACAATATTTCAAGCCACTAATAGAAAAAATAGATAATGGATAGCACACAAAGAAGGTTTAATAAACAAATATATAAAAAACATTCAGTTCACTATTAATAAAAATATAAAGTCAATCTTGAGATAATAATCTATAACTATTAAATTACTCAAAAGTTTTAAATATTCTCAGTAAAAATGGCAATATTGTTGCCAAATTCTCCTGTGATGGTGGCACTGTAAGGTATTGCACTAATTTTTTGAATTGCAAGGAGATATATCCTTAAGAAATAATAGAATGTAACAAGAGCAAAAAGGTGGATCCATGAAGATAGTGCACAAATACCGGTCAGAGAAATATCTGCAAACAATCTAAATGCCTATGTAAAGGATGGCACAGAGTCATTGCTTCAGAATTCATTGGTGGTAGTGGCAACCTTTGGCTTCAGCGTTAGTAAATAGCAACTCCTCTCGAGATAATCGCTATTAGAAATGAGTCATGATGAAGTCAATCACGGCGAATCCTTAGAAAGCAAATGATGCTTTACAAAATGCTTTTGCATGTATTATTTCACCCCATTCCCTATAGCAACTTTGCTTCCCCCCAAGATGATTATCCTCATTTTACAGATGATAAAAATGAGGCTCAAAGAGATAACAGATGAACCGAACTGTGGGAATTTTTAATAGACGAACAAACAATTTAAATACCTTCATGTGGAAAAGATGTATAAGAGCCCTCCATTGTTTGAGATTAAAAACTTCTCTGAAAATAATTCAATTAGCCAATTGACAGCCCGAATGCAAGCACAGGCTTTCCAACTCCGAATCTTCTGCTCAGTGGCAGTGACATTCTTCTTAGGGAGGAGTGCCTTCCTTTTCCTATTAGGCAAATAAATGTGTATGGATGTCAGCATGTGTAGCAGGATAGATAAATTGTCATTTTAAAACACTGAGCTGACTTTAATGGCTTCTGTGTTTTGTGGAGGAATTAGGGAAGAAGGGTGGAGAGCATGGCTTAAATCTTAGCAGTTAAAAAAGAGATCACTATAAACTCATCCTTAATGAGAGAGGAGGAAAACGGAAAGCTTAAAGCCATTGCCATTTCTTCTATGGGACGAAAAGGTCAGATTATTCTTTACTTTGGAAGATCCTGTTAATGAGCCTTTGGATATGCAAAAGTAGATGCAAACTGAGTAGAAAAGCAGAAAGATAAATTATTTTGTTCATCAACATGAGGAAAACTGAATCTGGGGGATTGTGTAGCAATAGTAGATGGACTCCTCAAAGCATCTAATACTCAGTTTTAAGATTTGTGCCTGCAAAGTGATACCTCTCCACCATGGTGGACCTTCTCAGTCTGCACACATATATATGCATGCAGATGCATGATGCACACGTGCACACACACACATACACAAACACCCACACAACACACATTGCCTTGCATGAAGGATTTGAGGAATAAAGAAAAAACAAACTAACTTTCATGTTTGATTCTCTATACAGCAGAAAGAATAGCCATAGGAAGTTAAGTTATAAATTTCAATATGAAAAATGTGACTATGAGAACACATGTCCCTTGGAATCTACAAAAATTGTATTGAAAATATTAGACTTAATTCGTGGTTTTTTTTTTAACTTTTATGCACTACTGGGAATTAACACATGCTAGGCAAGTGTTCTGCCATTGAACTACAGCCCTGGCCCTTAATTCAGAATTGGAATCTCAAAGGATATGTTGATTTCACAATGTCTGGGTAAATAATACTTGTGTGGGTGAAGTTACTCTTTATGTGCACTTACCTATATTTGATAAAGGTGTGTACACACCTTCCATAGTTTAGTTCATCCAATTATTCAACCAATAGTTATGCAGTGGCTATAAGTTACCAGGCATTGTTGCTAGATGCTAAGAATGCCTTAGCATTCTCAAGAATGGAATGGTTTGATGTGAAAGAAATGTAAGGAAATGGATAATTTCCATTCAATGTACTAAGAATGAAGAAATAAGTCACAATGCTATGAAAGTCCAGAAAACAGACACGCAACCCAGTTTTAAGACAGAAAAGAATTGGTAAATATACCCATTACGTTAACCAGAACAAATAAAATTTCCAATAATAGGTCTCCAGAGATATATCTCAAAGTGTCAGTCCATGTAACCTGGTAAATGACTCAAAAAAATATAGCCACTAGTTTCCTAAACTACTAGGAGTTTATCCATCCTCATGAGTGCTTCTTCACCTTTAAAATCACTTGGAGAGCACCAGCGCCTGCCAAGATGGAAGAAACGCACTCTGCTACCTCTCTTCTAGCGCTTGCTACAAAAATCTCCGGAATACCAAAAGCAACTCCTGATGAATTTGAGGAGTGAAATCTTCAGAAAACTTCACAAGCAGGGTGGTGTAGAATTCTGTTTTACTCTTTCCTTTTCTCCTTTTATGATCTAGGGCAGCAAGCTATGAAGGCACACAGTAGCTCTAACAGCAAAATCTCTGAAAGAAACATTCTTTTTTTCCTGGCTAAAAAAGTAACAAAAAAAAAAAAATGGCCAGGTTCAGTGGCACATACCTGTCATCCAAGCAGCTGGGGAGGCTGAGACTGGAGGAGTTCAAAGCCAGCCTCAGCTACAGCGAGGCGTGAAGCAACTCAGTGAGACCCTGTCTCTACGTAAAATATAAAACAGGGCTGGGGATGTGGCTCAGTGGTGGAGGGCCCCTGAGTTCAATCAGGGGTGAGGTAACCCCTCCCCCCTAAAAAAAGTACAACATGAGTGTGAATTAGCCGTAGAACAATGTGGGGGGTCAATGGGTAGAAAATCGCTAAAAGGAAGCATTAGGGGGGTCAAAGGGATTCTGGCTAAACTTGCCTATAGATTCTTACTCAAAACAGGCCAGCATGTTCTGGCATCACCTGGGGGATGAGGATCCTGATCAGACTTTCAGAGTGATCAGACCAATTGAGGGTAAAGGTGCCTGCCAAACTGACGTAGCAGGGCTCTTTACTAAAGCTGGATTTTACAAGCAAGTGCACATAAGGGCCTAGGAGAAGATTCAGAAGCCTGATTAAAGTGTGCCACAGCAAAATTTCAGACTTTGCCAGAAAGACCTAGGTCTCAGAGTTGTTCAAGGAACAACTCTCCACGTGCAGCACCTTGCAAGCCAGCGAGTGCCGACTAGAATTTTGCACCTTAGGCATCTCACTCTTTTCTATTTTTTTTTTTTTTTTTTTTTTTTTTTTTTTTTTTTTTTTATTTTTTATTGTGGGTTGTTCAAAACATTACAAATTTCTTGACATATCATATTCTATTTTTTTTTTCCAGTCATGGATTATAGGTGTGGGACACTGCACCTGGACATTTTGTCACTCTTTTAGCCAGAAAAAAAAAAAAACAATGTTTCTTTTAGGGCCTTGGACATGCTACTCAAGAGCTCTACCACTGAGCCACAACCCCAGTCCTGAAGCATCTCGCTGTAAAGTCTCCAATGCATCCAGAAGAAAAAAAAATGGCATTACGTAGAAAAGGAGGAAAATAATTCAAATAAAGATTGGATTTCTCATCAGAAACTTTTGAATCCAGAAGATGGAAGAAGAGCATCTTTCAGGTGTTGAAAGAGAAGGACTGTCCACCTAGAATTCTATATCCAGTAAAAATTTCCTTTAACGTAAAGACAAAAAAATAAAAAATAAAAAGGAAGAATTTTCAAAGGAAGGAAATCTCAGGTGAACAAATGACAAGCCTGTTCTGAGACAAATGCATAAAGGAGTTCTTGAGGTCAAAGGGAAACTATACGAGAGGGAAATTGGGAAATTCAGGAATGAAGAAAACGCAATGACAATGAAATCCGTCTGAGCAAAAGTAATAGTCTCTTTCTCGCCTCTTAAATTGTTCTTTCAGGAGCACAAATAAATGAAATTAAAATAGGAAAAGCAATAGAGAAAACTCAATGAAACCAAAAGGTGCTTCTTAGGAAAGATTAATAAAATATATAACCATCGAGAAAGACTGGCTAACATAAAAAGGGTGAGGATACAATGTCCCAATATCAGGGATGAAAGCCATGGCTCACTACAGACAGGACAGACATTAATGTAATAACAAGGACCTACTAAAAGTAATATCAACTCACAAATTAAAACCCATCCCTGATGTAGCCTAAAGTCTCTGAAAACAAAACTAACAGAAGCCACCAGAGAAAAATTAGATAGCTAGAATAGTTTCATAGCCACTAAGAAAATTAAATGTATAATTTAATGGCTTCAGCAGCCAATTCTACTAAATATTCCATTAAAAAATTCCTAATTTTCTTAAAGAAATGTCATGAATTCTATACAACTACTTCCAATAAAAAAAAGAGAACATATCCAAAATCATTCCTGTGACTTGTATTACATTGATTCCAACTCAAAAACATTATGCAAAAGGAAAATACAATACATGATTATAAACGCAAAACTTATGAAAACTAGTTCCAGTATTAATGAATAAAATGGATAATACATTTTGACCCAATAGGATGTTTGAAAACAGAAACGCGAGGATGTTTCAGAATTAAAATGTATTTTTTTCATATTAATAGATCAAAAAAACAAAAGCCACACAACCATTTCAACAGATACAGAAAAGCAACTGAAAAAAATCATATTCATTATTAATTTTTAAAACTCTCAGCAATGATAAATGTGCAAGAATTTCCTTAACTTGATAAAAGGCATCTACACAAAATATTACAGGTAACAACAGACATAATGGTAGAAAACTAAATGATTTCCCCCTAAAATTAAAAATAAAACAAGGATGTATGTGCCCAACACTTATATTTGATGTTTTGCTAAAAGATCCAAGTAGCACCATGAGAAAAGGCAGAGAGTATGTGGATTAGAAAGAAGAAATAAAACATCTTTTGCTTACAAATGCTATGATTGTATACACAGGAAATCCAAAGAAATCTGCAAAAGAGCTAGAAATACAGGTGCCAAGATTCATGGTTAATATAAAACTTCATAGTATTTCTATGTATAGCAATAAATAATTAGAAATCAAAATTTATAGGAACACCAAAAAATTAAGAACATCAGTATAAATCTACAAAACACGTGCAGAACCAATATGATAACCAATCGAGAACACTGATAAAACAAGTCAAAGATGATGACCTAATCCAATCCATTGATTGGAGGAGTCAATATTGATGTCAGTTCTCTGCAATCTCATCTGTACAGTCCCAATCAAAACTCTACAGTCCTTTTTTTTTTTTTTTTTTGGTATTGGCAAGCAGATTCTAAAACTTACATAGGAAGGCAAAGGTAAAAAAATACCCGAATTCATTAAAAAAAAAAAAAAAGAGAAAGAGAACAAAGTTGAAAGACTAACACTACAGTAATTAAAATGATGTATTACTGGTGAAAAGACAGACACATATATCTATAGGACAGAATAGGGGGTTCATTACAGACCTTTGCATATGTGGACAATTCATTTTTAGTAAAATTGCAAAACCAATTTGAAGGAGAAAGAACATTCTTTCAGTAATGATGCTAGAAAATGATCTCCATGTGTACAAAAAATTGAATCACAACCTGTATTTTGCCTTCCATACAAAAAATAAATTCAAGATAATTCTAAATATACAATGTAAAGCTATAAAATTTTTGGAAGAAGCCATAGGAGATCTTTGTGACCTGAGATTAAGCAAAAAAATTCTTAGAAATGACACCAAAAGTGTGATCCTTAAAAGAGAACTCTTAACAAATTGGACTTTATAAAATTTTCAAAACTTTGGCCTATGAAAGAGAATGAAAATACCAGTCACGTATGAGGAGAAAATATATGCAAGTCACATCTGACAAGAAAACAGTCACCAAAGCCTACTTTAAAGATTCTTCAAATTCAGCAATAAAAAAAAAAAAAAAAAACAAGCAACTCAGTTTAAAAGTGACCAAAAGATCAGAAAGACACTTCACTAAAGAAGGTCTGGGAATGTCAAATAAGCATATAAAAATATTACCAATGTCATTAAAAATATAATGGTATATATTATACATTTATTAGAATAGCTAAAATATAATAGCTGGACAAAATGCTTTGCTGGTGAGGATATGGAACAACCAAAAAATCTCATACATTACTGGCAGAGATACAAAACTGGGAAGCAACCTTGGAAATTGTTTGACAATGTCTTATAATTAAGCATACTAATCAGACTATCCACTAATATTTCTGAAACATGAAAACTTATATTCCTAATGTAGATGCAAATGTTTGTAGCAACCTTATTCATAATCTGTAATAAATTGGAATATTTCATTTGTCTTTCAGCTTGTAAATAAATAGACAAACTATGTGAAGCCACTTGATGAAATATGACTCAGCAATGAAAAAGAGTGAACTGTTAATTCCCATAACAACAATGATGAATTCCAAGTGCATTTTGCTAGGCAAAAGAAGTTAAGTCTCAAAGGATTCCATACAGTATGATTTAATTGTATGATATTCTAAACAGTCCAAAGTATAGGCATAGAAAACATATTCATGTTTGCTAAGGGTTGGGGCTAAGTGAAGGAGTTTGACTACAAAAGAGAAATACAGGGAATTTGGGGGTAATACAACTACTCTGTATCTCTCTGTTGCAAGTATGGTAGTAGATACACAGCTCTGTTCATTTGTCAGAAAATGCGTAGGATTTACACCAAGAGTGAATTTTTGCTGCATCTAAAAAAAGCACCTTCCATCTCCTAAACATGACCCCCCAAAAAGAGCTAATAGGAAACAAGCCAAAGCACCAAGTCCTCGGGCCATTATGAGAAAGTGAACAACTATTTTTCATAAAAGTTTTCATAACGGCACTTATTGAATTGACAACCAATGTTTTTGATACCGCCAGTTACCAGTGACGAATCCTGCTTCTTCATATACTAAAGTATAACATTAGAGAAGCACACCAAGGCAAGCACATAGAGCAGGGTTTATTTAGAAAGCGGGTAACATAGACTCTTCCCAGGAGGGAGAAGGGGGCCCTAGCTGGTATCCTGGTATCCCAGAAGCAAGGCATCCTGCCTGTTTGATGTCCTAGGCTTCATTTGTTCTCCTGCTTTCTTCCCCTTATCTCTCTCCTTCCTGAATACGAGGCCCAGGAGATGCTGGGTGGGATGGCCAAAGGTGAGAAGCAGATGGACAGAGGAAAGAGCCAGATGGAGCAGCCTAGGACACATTAATTAACCACTTTATAGCTCCCTGTAGGGAGGGGCTGTTCCTGGGACAGATTACCTTAGCAACAGGTGGGAGCAGGGGCAGGTTGATCTCCATAGGGTGGAGAAGGGCTCTGAAGGCACTAAAATTTCCGTTCCTCCAATCTCTGCATCTGACCCTTGCCCATCTGCCTGGCTAATTCTGGCTTCATTTTTATACCTAGTTTTCACCTTGAACTCAAAAATTATGTAATTTTTTTTTAATCAAACGATAAGGCTCATTGTACAGAGTGCATGACACATCACCTCCTTACAGTCACGGTGCTCCTGAATAAAACATCAGGGGTGCTTAATGGAGAGGTGATGAGTCCGTTGACTTTGTTATTATTACCATAATTAAGGCAAAAATATAGCTAGCTAAAGAGGTCTTGCCAAGATAATGAATATTTCTTAATTACCCGAGGCTTTGCACAAGCCCAACTTTATGCTAAACTCAATTTCCCCCTGTCACACTTAAATACTTAATCAAAAAGAAGCTCCAAGTAGAACCTGAGAGTGAAAAGTTTCAGAATGAGAGGGTTCACAGAGCCAGAACACCAAGGCCCTCGTTTTATAAGTGTGAAATCTTAGCATCTTTCTCATGTGGCCCTGCATGGGTGTGGTGCCTCCTGTCTCCGGATCTGTGAGTGTGATGAACCATGTTTCTCTCCTGGGTTTCCTCTAATGGTCAGAATTGACTGGCCAGCTCATAAAAGAATACAAAACAGACTTACCTTGTAAAACGGGGGTTACAAAACTTAAATTTATCATGATTGCCAATGGTTTGGGACTAGAATATGAAGTTTAAAATATCTGCATACAAAACAGGCAGAGAAGAAGAATTGATCTCAATGATATTAAAATATGGTCATCTTTCTAGGGACAAGATTGGTTCCAGGACCCCCCTGCAGATATCAAGATCCATGGGTGCTCGTAGCAGGGTATTTGTATAAAACATGTGCATCCTCCCGTATACTTTACATTGCCTCTAGGTTATTTATGATACCTAGTACCATGCAAATGCTATGTAAATAGCTGTTATACTGTATTGTTTGGGGAATAATAACGAGAAAAAAGTCCATATGTGTTCAGCGAAGACGCAATTTTTTTCTGAATATTCTCAGCCCAGGATTGGTTGAATTGATGGATGCTAAACCCGTGGATACAGCGGGCTGACTGTACATGAATCTTGTTCCATTCATTTCTTGAGACTTTGCTTTTAAGACTGTGTGGATTTTTGTCTGAGCTTTTGATAATTACTTCTATTTCTACTGAAAAACAACACACAGGGGAACAAGAAACCCCACACAAACTACCCTTTCATCTTTGTATCCCAGCTCCAGTCTTGTATGCACAAAGGAGACAAGTTCTTCCTAGGGCTTCAAGAAATAAAATCACAGAAGAGATTCGAATGGTAGGCGATCTAAGAGCACAGAAAAGACTCCAAAGGAAATATTAATTTCAACTTTTATACCCAGAGAGGTTAGGGTATAGTCCAGAATACTCTGCACAATTACAATGTTTTCCTAAAACACTGTTTGTTAATCCACACAAACTTTCTGTGCTGCTTCATAACTTACCAGCAATTATTTTAATAGACAACTAAAAATTTCCACAAAATTAAAAATTACATTTCTTCTAGAAAATTCTCCAAAGTTTTTTTTTTATTTGAGCAATGTTTGTTCTTTAGCTCTTTGTGTTATTTCCAAACACACATAGCCCAATATAAGCACAAAGGAAGTATGTTGTAAACACACACACACACACACACACACACACACACACAATGTTCTGGTCAAACTGGAATCTCCCTAGAATGTGGAAGCAGAAATGCACAGATGCTAACACAAAAGGAGAAGGGAAAAAATTATGCTTTGTTTTGCAATGTCTCATCTTTTTCTCCCTTAAAGGAGTTCTTAAAGGTAGGATAGCTAAAGAAATCATTGTAGGTCATACAACTCCATTTATATGATAAAAAAGAAACTGGCTACCCTGGAAAATTATGGAAACTCTCAATATTCACTTTATAAGATTGCACATTACCTTTCCCTAAAGCAATGACCATGGGAACCCAAGATTTCGGCATATTAGAAATGACCATAAGCATAGTTACATCTTCAGTTCTCATCCACATAGTGCAGGAGATTAGAGGTGCACTTCAGGATGGTTCGCTACCTTCCTTGTTATAGAAAAGAGGAAGCAACACTCAAGAACCTGCCATGTGCAAGTGACTATATTTTAAAGCACTTTGCATTCAATGCCTCGATACTCCACAAGTCTGTGCATCCATGTTTAACATGCCTTCTATGGGTTAAAACTGAAGGGGGCTGAGAGCCCACCCAGCAATTTAGTAGCAGAGCCAGGGTTTGACCCCCACTTTTCTCTCAAAGCAGAACCCCATGCTTCCTCCTTGCTATAGTTTGAATCAGGAATGTTGCCCAGAGGGAGGCCTAGGTGTTAAAGGCATAGTATGCAGCCAGGTGCCATGGGAGTTGGTAGAAACTTTCAGAAATAAAGCCAAGTTGAAAGATTCCCAATCTTTGAGGGTGGGATTTTGAAGGGACTGTCATGGTGTGCTGCCCTCTATCCCCAAGAAGTCTACAAGCCCTAGATCTGCCCAGTCACGGACTGGAATCTCCAAAATGGTGAGCCAAAAGAAACTTTCCTCTGGGAAAATTAATGAGGATATTTGTTAAGCTGACCCCCCTCCCTGATTCTGCAAAAAAAAGAAAAAAAAAAAAAAAAAAAAAAAAAATATATATATATATATATATATATATATATATAAATATATATATATATATAACCTTTGCTGTTGTTGGGCAGGTGAAAGAGTAAACTCCTGCTCTGTTCCAGATTTTTGCCTTCAGGACAAACTTCAACACCAAACTCTGCCAACTGTGATTGACAACCTCGAGGGGGTTTTTTTGTTGTTGTTGTTTTTGAGAAATTAGTTTGGCACTATCCAGTAACATTGAAGAAATAAGCACCTTATGACTAGTAATTCCACACTTAGGATGTACTTCTGCAACCAAGATCCTGCTGGAGAAGTAGTAACACCATTGTTCGCCTGAGCCCCAGACTGGAGATGACCATCCATGGTAGGATAGCTAAAGAAATCATTGTAGTTCATAGAACTCCATTTATATGATAAAAAAATACAAGTAAATTAATTAGCATGAATTCATCTTTCAAACATATTGCTGAACAAAAAAAAATACAAGAACTCTTAAAGTATGATTTTGCTGGGAGCCATTAGCCAAGTAGGTATGACAATTTCCTTGCCAGCGTACCCCATGTTGCAGTGACATTGAATGTAGGTGACCTTGTTCAAGGACCAAGGTGGATTAGGGCGTTCCCAGTTTAGGTTCCAGGTTTAAGGTTTAAGATTATTCCTGCTGGGAATAGGGCGTATCCTGCTGCCTGAGTTCCCCTTGAGTTCTCACGGGATTTAGACAGTATATTTTGGAGATAGAAGCCCAGTGGAGGTGAATTTGGGCAGAGAACGTGGATTTGGGAAGAGAACGTGGATTTCCCCAGAACGTGATTGTAGACGGCTGGTGTGAGTTCGGGAATAAAGAGTTGCTGTTTGAATCTACAAGCTGTGTGGTGGCTCGTGATTGTGTGCCCAGCCAGACTGCGGCATGATTTGTATTATATAAAGTTCAGAAACATGAAAAAATAGACTATATTGTTCAGCAATGCTTGCATACGATTAAATGATTTTAAAAACAAGGAAATAGTTACCATAAAGTCAATGATAGAAGATATCCTAATGGGGCAGGAGGTAGTCCAATGGAGCACAGCCTCACAGAGGGCCTCTGAGTGTTGGACTTATTATTTGGGCTGTGACCATACAAGTATTCACCAGTAATTATTTGAGAGGAAGCTCTATCCTCCACTTATGTCCGCAGGTGGGGCCTGTAGTAGCTAATCACAGCAGGGGATGCCTACCTGTGCTGGCTCCGAGGTTGCAGCCAGCAAAGCCTCATTCTTCTCTGCTACCTTTGAGGGGTGAGCTGCACCTCTTCATTTGGCCACGCCCTCCAGGTTGCAGCAGACCCCAGGAGCTCACCACCAACTTCTGAGTTCTTGTCTCACAAATCCAAAAAATGAAATTCACCAGACAATGGAAGGCAACAGTGAAAAGAATGATTTATTCGAGTGCGAACTCTCACAGGGGCAAAGGGGGCTAACGGGGGGGGGGGGGGGGGCTAGTCTAGGGGTTTACATAGCACTTGGGTCAATGCTACTGGCCCAAATTTATGCTAATTAGGTTTGGAAAAGCACTGATGCTACTGGTTGGCCCTTAAGTTTCTGAACTTCCATTTTCTCCCAGATGCTCCCTAGGAAGCAAGAGATTGAGTTCCTTAGATTTTGGATGCTGGAGATGAGGTAGATAGGGAAGATTAGAGGGGAGGCGGGGGATAGTAGGGGATAGGAAAGGCAGCAGAATACAACAGTCATTAATATGGCATTATGTAAAAATTGTGAATGTGTAACTGATGTGATTCTGCAATTTGTATTTGGGGTAAAAATGGGAGTTCATAACTCACTTGAATCAAATGTATGAAAGATGATATGTCATGAGCTTTGTAATGTTTTGAACAACCAATAAAAAAAAAAGATTTTGGATGCTGGGGATTCCAGGCTACAGTGCATATCAGGTACACAGCACTGGGTCCAGGAGGGGCTATCTCCCTATGACAGGTCAGTCTTGGCCCTGGCTTACTGAGCCTGCTGGCATGGCAGGCTCTGGGCCACCACTCCAGAGCTCTGGGACAAGGACTTGGCTTCATTATGATGCATTTTTCCATATGTGTATGTATTTCAAAATTATAAATGTTTAAAAAACTAAAAGTTGTTATAAAGTAAAATTTGGGGAAGTTCACTTGATGCTACAGTAAACTCTGACCCCCGAACTCCTCACCTTACTTATCTTCTACTTTAATTGTTAAGATGCCAACAAGGATGAAATTTTAGATGAGAATAAGGAAGACAGAAAAGAGAACTGCCCAATAAAGCAGTTCCTGTAATCATTCAGAAGAGAAAATAAATACAAATGTTAGAATATATGTAGATTAGACCACAGAATTCACATTTATTGAGTGCCAGTATGTATCATGACACGTACACATATGCACACAAACATAGGAGCAATTCAAACATCAATGTTCCTTATATAAAGAAGAAAATCAGCATAAGAATCATAGCCTCTGGGACAGGAGTCCACTGTGTTTCTCATTTGCTAGCAAAACAATAAAACTTCTTTTTCCTTTTTCTTAAAACCACATCCTCATTATTGGATTGGCACCAGAGACAAGGAACAAGTTTTTGGAAACAAATTTGGTACCCCAGGTAGGACCTGAGAGCAGCCCTGCTCCAGCTTTCTTGGGCAGGCCTGGTTCTCCAAAGAATCCCACTTCCATGCTGAGGATCTATGGTCCTGGTGAACTTGAGAGCCAACTACTGGAGAGTTAGGAGATGGGTGAGTTTGCCTCCGATAGAACTGGAGGCACTATCCCTTTCAGTAAGGAAGGGACTGAGGACTCTCTCAGCAGCTGCCAAAGCACCTTTTCCTTTGGGAAACATCCACCTTCTCTCCCTGAATGGCACAGTTTGCTCCAGCCACTGTGAGAAAAAGGAAACTCAACTCAGTAAAGTCACAACACCATCTGGTAAGTCTGCTGTGTGCACGACAAGACACCTGGTCCCTCTTTGTCGGGAAACCTGTGGTACCACTGGTGTAGGAGTCAAAGTTAAGCAGGATTCGAGAACCTGGCCTCTGCCCTGCCTTCCAGCCCCATTTACCCATTGTGGGTGGAGGCTGCTGGCCACAAAGGACATGGAAGTAGGTTACAGCACTGTCAGCTTGTGACCTGGGGACAGGAATAATCTCCCCTTTTAAGAGCTGACAGGAGACCCCATTTGGCAGGGGATAGTCATCACAGGTGCAAAGCAGTTCTTAATAGAATCCCATCAAACTAAATGCCTGGGGAGACTTGCAGAATAAACAACTGCACCCAGAAAAGAAAAACACAGAAACTAAGGCCGACCTGTGTTTTGTAGGCAGGCTCTGCAATGGGATCTTCAAGGAAGCCTAAAGAAAAGGATGGAAAGGCCCTCTTCTCTTCTATATCAATATGCCTAGTATAAGAAAAGGCCCAAAAGGATCCTCTGGGTACAACTGATAGTGGGAAAGCCACTTAAGATTGATTATATCATGATAATGATAAGGAAGACAGGTCAGACTCAAAAATATCATGTGCTCCAAACCCTTGAATGCAACTTGGAAGAAAAAAGAATAAGGCACAGTTTTTGTATATGCTATATAGTCTGACTCCTCTCCCCTGAGATGAAATTTGTTGTGCAAATTACATGCACAAAAGCCATTTATAAGGATTGTTTCAGAATGTGGATTTAAGAAATCGTCCAAAATTAGAAAAGATAAAAGAAAGTTATAGGAATGGAAATATCTTTTAGTGCAGAAAAATAGAAGATAAAAGAAATGTTTCTAGATAAGAAAGTATTTTGTTTGGTGATGTAATATTCTCGTGCTAAAGTCCACAGTGAAAGAGAGGACAAAACTAAGGATGTAAACAAGTTGTGAATGTCTACATAAGTCACAGAAGGTTTGTGGAAGGTAAATCTCAAAAAGTTTGTGTCTGTGATTAAAATGGCTATAATTACCCCCCAAAAGTTATGAACTTTAATGTAATGATATGAAGCAAAGTCTGAAACATTTATTTGCTTTTGTCTATCAATATGATTTTCTTTGACTAGAATTTTCTTTTTTTAAATTTTTTTATTTGTTTTCTTATATCTCTTAGGTTTCATTACTTATAGAAACTAAGTCTTAAAGGAATTAATGTTGGTACCTGCTTCAAAGTTTTTAAAACTATTACTTTGTAACTGGTTGAACAACTATTATTTTATAACAATATAGTTGACACCCTAAATATGTAAGTATACTAGATACATGTATACATCTTGAAATGATAGCTTTCTGAGCCTTGTCTAAGTGTTACATAAAAGTTTATAAAATGAAAGTTTATGTAGGTTGACTGGAAAGGTAATTAATAAGTGTTCTCCTTTATACACTGTATCAGACATATAAGGGCCACACTATCATTTGAAGACACTATGGGTTCTAAATAGTGGAATGTATTACAATTCTTATTACATATATAGACCACAATTTTTCATATCTCTGGTTGTATACATAGTACATTCACACCAATTAGTGTCTTCATACCTGTACTTTGGATAATAATGATCATCACTTTCAACCATCATTAATTACCCCACCCCTACCTCGCTTCCTCTCCCACCCTTCTTTCCCCCTTCTCCTCCCACCCTTCTGTCCCCCCTTCCCCTCCCACCCCTCTGCCCTATCTAGAGTTCATATATTCTTCCCATGCTCCCTCTCCCTATCCCACTATGAATCAGCCTCCTTATATCCAAGAATATATTTGGCCTTTGGGTTTTTGGGATTGGCTAACTTCACTTAGGATTATCTTCTCTAACTCCATCCATTTACCTGAAAATGCCTCCTTTAATGCTGAGTAATATCCATTTACCTGCAAATGCCATGATTTTATTGGTCCTATGACAGCTCCTCTGACCTTAAGGGTCTGCAGAAAGAGAAAGAGAGAGAGAGAGCATGAACCCCTTTATTGAGGAGAAGCCATTCAAATGAGGCAAGGGGTCAGATTTAAGGGATTTGAGTCCAGCTTCGTGATGTCTGCTGCCAGCAGTTGACTGACATCTGGGAAGGCCACAACCAAAGGCAGAGCAAGAGAAGGGGACACACAAAGGGTGTTTCCATGGAACATTCTATCCCAAACAGGGCAAAGGGGTAGTGTTACAATAGAATAGGTGAGTGCAGCTCCTGAAGACACATCTTCTACTTCCTGGGCTGGGACAACGCCCAAGTCACCATGAAATGTAGTGATCTAGTGATCTGTCAGAGCCTCTTGCTTCAGGATGGAAAGTGTGGGTCATTCAGAGTGGCTCCCCACAGGCAAGGATAGAGAACTGGCTTAATTTTCTGTAGACATATAAATCAGAGCAACTTTGAAAAATGTTTGATAGTCAAACTAAATACACACACACACACACACACACATACACTGTATAATCCTGTAATCCTACTCCAGGGTACAAACTCAACAGAAATAAGTTCCATGTGCACAAAAGACATGAACAAGAATTTTGATATCAGTTTTATTGAAATAGCCCCAAACCGTAAATGATCCATATATTTATCCACAGTTGATTGAACAAGTAAATTATATAGTCATGAAATGAAATACTATGCAGTAACAAAAAAGAATAAGTCACCGTGATATATATTACCATTATTGAATAAATCTCAAAAATAAAAAGTAAAATGAAAAAAAAAAAATCAAGCTTTAAAGAGTAGGTGTTGCCAGGCAAAGCAGCACATGCCTATAATCCCAGCAACTGGGGAGGCTGAGGCAAAAAGTTCAAGGCCAGCCTGGGCAACTTAGTGAGACCATGTCTCAAAATAAAAAAATAAATAAATAAAAAGGACAGAAGATGAAGCTCAGTGGTAAAGCACTACTGGGTTCAATCCCCTTTACTGGGAAAAAAAGTGTAATTATTATATAATTCTACTTATATGATGCATAAAAACAGACAAATTTTGTGTATGGTGGCAGAAATCTGAAGAGCAGTTAGCTTTGGCGGGAGGACAGCTACCCAGAAGGGCACAGTGGGTAGTCCTAGGACCCTGGATATAGTCTATATTTTGATCTACTTAGTAGTCATATGGGTTCATACCCATTTAAATATTTATTAAGCTGTACACTTAATACTTATAAATTATGGCAGGTACACCCTGATAAAAATACATAAATAAAAAACTGTAGGGACCAAATTTTTTAAAAAAGATACAAATATTTCTTTTCCCAAGGAATATTAATTCTCCTCCTAAATTTTTGTTGCTGGTCATGAGATTATTAAAATTTTATAAAAGCTGGTTTTGTTTCAAATCACATATTTCCCCACTTAGGATCAAATGCTAAAACGTGAGCCATTTTCATTCATCCATGTTCTGTTGGATGTCCATTTCCATTGCTCCGTACACACCAGCACACCGGGAATCAGAGAACTGAATTTGAACCCCTGCTGAGCTGCTCCTTAATCCCTTCCTCTCCTGCTTTATCTGCTTCCTGGCTACCAGGAGGCCAGCAGCTTTCCTCCACCGCATGTTCCTTCTCATGATGCTATATCTCACCACAGGTCCAGAAATAACACAGCCAAGTGACCATCTGAAACTGTGAACCCCAATAAATCATTCATCCTTTAAGTCGATGTTCTCAGATATTTTGCCAAGGCAGCAGAAAGCTAAGACCTCTAGAACAGGGTTCAGCAAATGAGAGCCTGCAGATAAATCCCGCCAGATGACTGTTTTGTAAACCAAGGTTTTTATTAGACTATGGCCATGCACATTCACTTATTTATTGTCTATGGCTTTTTTTCTGCTAGAAGGACAGAAGAGGGTAGTTGTGGTAGAGATTACATGGGCCATGATGTCTGAAATATTTGCTGACTCTTCACAGAAAAAAAGTTTTCTTGTCTCCAATTTAGAAGAATGCCTAGCACAAAGGATAAATGTAATAAATGTAAAGACTATTCCTTATTGGCTCTCTCATTCTTTGGGCTTGCTTTTTTCCTAATGGCACAATCAGTTCTCTTTCAGCAGGATGGCTCTTGCCTGGAACTACTTCACTGATAGCATTCCACACTATACTTCCCAAGAGAAGAAAGAACTCATTCCCTTGGATCAGAGAATTAAAGTTCAAATTCTTCTTCACGTCATGGGGGCATCTCAAAGGGAGAATCAAAAGACTTTCACAGGTGAGCAAGATAAATCAGATTCTACCTGCCCTGCATTTCTTCAAAGGAACACTTTAGATCTTCCTTTGCCAACCAAAATTTACATAATGACCAGGAAAACTTCTAAATTTTCTATCACAATTTGTTATATATAATATCAATATCTTTCAAAACACAGAGTACTTTGAAATTCTAGTGTTTTCCTGCAATTCTTTTATCACTGAAATTAAACTACTTTAAGCCTAAGTTATGATACCAACTCCCATGTCCATTAGAGTCATGTTTTCTGGGAGTTTTCTGTTTGTTTTTTGTTTTGGTTTTCTAGTCAATGTTTTTATCTTTGCTTCTTAGGAATATAACTTTTAATAAGTTTCAACATTCAATACCAGAAGTTTGACACCCAGAGGATAGGTTTTGGGAATCCACTTCCTGTGTTTCCTTTAATGCTGAGAACTTCCGGCATTATACAAGGTGTATATGGAGGAAAGTTGCGTCCCTGGTTTATCTTTGGGAGGGTATGGAGTGAGCAGTGTTAGGGAGAAGTTGCATGCAAAAGAAGTTGTATTGTAAGCCCACTAATAGCTGCTCTTCCAACCACTACTGGATTTCTATAAAAATGCCTGAAATGAAGTGATAAGGTTTCAGGATCCCCTCTTTGAAATCTATCCCACTTATATACCATCCAAACCTGCCTTCCTGCATTTCCCCCTCAGAATCTGCCTCTTGGACATCTACCTCACACAAGCTTCCACCAAGTCCCATCTGATTAGGGTTTCATTTAGTCTCTGAGCTTTGTTCCTAAACACTGTCTCTGGGCCTACTTTAACTCCATAATCCATGTGAATCTAGGCTCACCCCATCCCCGTGTACATCCAGCTTCCCAGATTCCAATTCTGCCATCTTTGGTAAGATAGTTACAACATTCAAAATATATAGAGGAAAAAAATACGTAGAAAATTGCTGTATAGCATATGACTCACTAATCCTGGGAGGTGCACTGAGAGGAAATAATTCTGTTATAAAATACATTTTGGAAATGCTGAATTCCCTACCACCACCATCAATGGTGATTGTGAAGTTCCATAGTAAAGAAATCTATTTGGTTTTTAGATGTTTTATTTATGCATTGTAGTTATACATAATAGTGGGGTTCATTTTTTACATCATACATTTGTGGAATATAATTTGCTCTATTTCAAACTCCGGTAATTTCAGTAGTCTCCCCTCTTCCCTCTCCTTGTTCCCCTTCCTCTCCTCTACTGGTCTTATTTCTAGTTGGTTTTGTTTTGTTTTGTTTTGTTTTGTTCATTTTTACTTTATAGATACACATAAAGGTGAAATTCATTTTGGCATATTCACATATGTACACAGCATAATTTGGTCAATTTCATGCTACAGTTCCTCCCTTTTCCTGTCCCTCCTCCCTCCCCCACTATCCACTTCCTCTCTTCCACTAATCTTCCCTCTATTTTCATGGGATCCTCTCAAAACCCTTATTTTCCCTCTACGTTCTGCATAGGAGAGAAAACATTCAACCCTTGACTCTTTCCATTCCATAGACCATACTTTGGGAAATGATAGTTGATTTCAGCTATAACCAGTTCAAATGCTTTAAATGTCCAGGTGTGTAAATAAATGTGAGGAACATTTTGGTAGAAGATGTAGGACTCGTAGGTCCTTACTTTCTAAAGGCATTCAAGTTCAAAGCACTAAAAACAAACAATGGATTGAGAAATAGAGAGATTTGTTGGTCAATCAGAGTGCATTTATGGAGAAAAATACAACTCTTGAGCCACAGTTCTCAGTTCCTGATCTCAGTCACTCTTCAGCTAACAAGTAAAAGCAAGAGTCTCAGAAGGAATAACTTAGTATTTCCACCGTAGGATTGTTGATTATTTTGAAGTGGTTATGATTTACAGATTTCAGTCAGCTTTTGCACTGCTGTGACTAAATGACCTTACCAGCACAACTGTAGAGGAGAAGGAGTTTACTTATGGGCTCACAGTTTCAGAGGTCTCAATCCATAGATAGACAACTGGTTCCATTCCTCAGGGGTCCAGGTGAGACAGGAACAACATGGCGGAAGAGTGTGGCAGAAGTAGGTTACTGGTGATCAGGAAGCAGAGAGAGAGGTCTCCACTATCGAGATATAAAATATATATCCCTCAGCCACCCCCAATTTCCACCTCCTTTGGCCACGCCCCACCACTCATTTAATCCCCATCAAGGGTTAATTCACTAATTGGGCTAAGACTCTTACAACCCAATCATTTTTGCTCTGAACCTTCTTGCATCGTCTCACACATGAGCTTTTTGGGGACACCTCACATCCAAACCATAACAAGGTTCATGTCAATACAAAATATCAAATTCATGTCCTTACCAAACATACCCCAGGCCATCTGTTGTTACCTTTTATATTGTAGATAAAGCAATTTATGTTCAGATTATTTGACCTCCCTAGAATTAGATTGATCAAACTGACACTTGAGTTCGGATCTCTCTGCTTCAAAGTCTGTGTTCTTTCTGACTACTATTATGCCTCCCTCCTGGCAGGACAGGAATGTGGTACTTCACATGACAAGGGTAATACATAATGGCAAGTAATGAAATCTTCAGCTAACCTGGCAGAGTTGAGTGGCCATATATTTTCCAAAAGTAATCAATTCACAGGTCTTTTTTAAAAAAATAGCAATTATAATAATGGTAGACCTACCATTTTTTAAACACTTGCATTACTAAGGTCCATATTAATCATATTCCATTATTCATATATCTCCATATTGTACATTATGTTCATATTATTCATATAATCTCCTGCCACCACAACATCTTCAAAATAGGCAATATGTGCATTTTTAAATTTAAAAATAAAACAACTTGAGAAAAATTAGGTAAATTTTCAAAGTGACAGAGCTTTTAATAATAGTGGGATCTGATGACCTGTTGTTTCTTACACGGAGCTCCACTTCATGTTGTAAACCCGTGGCTTTGGAATAAAAAAAGGTATTTTTTAATCTCTTTATTAGGACATGCCAATATTAAAAACTATCCTTTCTAGTCAAATGGTTCTCTGACAATTTAAGAATTGCTTTAATATACGTAATCTCATTTAATACTGCTAATGGCTCTGTGGGTAGAGAAGACAGGTTTCAAACCCCCCCACATAAAAAATAAAGAATCTGAGACTCTTCCCAGCAGCTGAGATATGTGTAAAGCAGAGCCTGAACATGAACCCACATTTTCGGCTTTTCATGATCATGATTCCAACATACAGCATAAGAAAAAAAAAACAGAGGTATTCAGTTCTCATTTCACCAGAAGGACACAACCAAAAGAAATTCAAGTCACAGAGTGAAAAACAATTGCAGGTGTACCTATGAATTAATAGTTGGGAAAAAGTTACTCAGGTACTCTAGATTCAGAATATTCTGTGTAACAATGATCCTTCTTAATCTAATGCAAAATTTCTTTAGCATTTTACTTTCCCGAGTCTCTATTTCAAGGCAGTAAATACCTAAACTGTTACCAAGTAAAAATACAGACTAAGAATAGTATAAACTTGCAGACATTTTAGATCTCCCATTTACTGATACGCAAGAGAAATTGGATGAATTCCAAAGACATAGTGCTGAAATCAGGTGACATACTGTTATGACTCCATTTATATTACACTCTCAAATAACCAAACACTGGAATTGCAAAGAGTTATTGATTCCAAGTGTTGGAGATGGGTGTGGGGAGTGATGGGGTGAGGGGGATTGATGGATGTGACAATAAAGGGGTATCATGAGGAATTTTGGGGGTGATGGAGTTTTGTATCTTGGTTATGGTGATATTAAAAAATGTGATAAAATCACATAGAAACACACACAAACACACACACGCACACCATATGAGCACATGTGGCTGGTAAATTTGAATAAACTCTGTGGATTATACTAATGCCAGTTTCCTGATTTTAATATCTCCCCATGATTATATAAGATGTCACCTCTGAAGAAAACTGGGTGAAGGGTACAAGAACCCCTGTGTATAATTTTTACAGTTTCCCGTGAATCTCTATCTCAAAATTTAAAAGATATTTGTTAAATCTCCTGATCTTGGCAGAGGACCTTGGATCAACAGTGCCTTCCTTAGACATCACCAGCCAAGCCTTGGACAAATCTCTCCCACCATCTTCAAAAGCCCCCTAACCCCCAAGAAAACCTGGGCTCTCAGGGCTACTATCAAATGTATCCCAAATCTAAACTGGTTGCTTCTCTTGAAAATACATCCACAGGATAAAGTTCAAATTCATCATTTAATAAGGCAACCAAGATCATTATGATTCGAATCCTGCTTGCTTTATCATATGCTCCTCCCTCCAAAACAAAGTACTCTCGTGCTCATCTCACGGCTCTGGTTATGCCCTCTAATCTTTCTGGAGTGCTCCTTCCTAGTCCTTCCAGAGCCACTCAGCTGAAAAGTCCTCAGCAGCCCACGGTAGCTGGGGGTAGGAGACCTTGGGAAACTTCTTGCTTCCCTCCATAGACCAACAGTTTTTCCACACAGTGCAACTCCACTCCCAATAGGCCGTGCAGCTAAGGAGCTGCGCACAGCCAGCTAAAAGCTCAAATCATCAACAGACTCACTGAAGATTCCTCACAGCTTCTCTCCACATCCAGGATTCCCAAGCCTTTGCCTCTGCCAAGGTCTAAATCCACTCATCTATTCTTCAGAGCTCTCTCTCTTTCTCTCTGTGGATCCAGGAGTGAAACCTAACCTAACTAGTCCCCAGAAGGGAAGCCTGTGGATTTTCTCTCCCCTCATTTTAACTATTTGCTGCACACCTAGTTTTCAGAGGACGATGGTGGTGACAAAGAGGAGCACTAGGACCAAGATATGGAAACGATAAATTCTGGATACTTGGCCCATTCAGATTATCTCTGAGAGGCTGAGAACCAACAGTGTAATTTGCAACAGACAACCCCAGGTGTGCAGAGTTTATTTTAGAGAGGCAAGATAGCATGACTGCAGCTTAACTCAAGGTGTGAGCAAAAGAAAGAAGACCTGTTCCATTTCAGAACCTGTGATGCCAGATCCAGTCCTGCTGGTTGTTTATCCTGAGGACTTCTGTCCACCTGTCTTCCTTCTTGCTCCAATTTTTCTTCCATGTTGCCTCATGTCATTGACAAGCAGTGAAACTCCTGCAGTAGGTGCAGTTCAAACAAACTTATGAGAAATTATTGAAGACCCACATCGGCACAAAGGAGTGGAAATATATTTTTGAGGTCAGTTCTCATCCCACAGAGAATACATTTTTATCTAGCTCCAGAGATGATTTTTAACTAAGAGGGATATTCTGATTAACTTTATCATGAAAGTCTCTTCCCATCATAACTGCACAAAGCTAGCTGGATACTCAAGCAATGCATATGGATAAGATAAAGAATTGTCGATCTTTTTAAATAATTCAGCAGCATATTAATCTTTGTGAACTTTGGGAGACTGTGTTAATGTCAGCTTTGCTTTGGTTCCCTGAGACTACAGAGAATTCAGGCCACGTTTCTCACCTTCGTTTAAGAATTATAGCAGAGCAGGCTCAGAAAAGCTCAAGTCTGGAAGTTACGCTGGAAGAGGATAGGAAGCATTTGGAACCAGCCATACATAAGCATTCTGTAAGGTACCATCCTGTCCTGAAGGGCAGCATTCTGACTCTTCTTATTCTCAGTCCCTTTACCAAGCACCGTTAGTCATAACCTCCGAGTTTGCTCATAACACTCAGTGGAAAATGAAAAACATGACTATCAAAGCAAAGGGTTCCTTCCTCTCAACTAGCCATCCCTATTTCAGGCAGTCCAGAGTGTGAAAATTGCCGAGATAGACATCAAAACAACAGAGAAGTTATCTAGTCAATTTGATGATCCAAGTTAAGGTGTATACATTAATAGTCTTTTACACAGATCAAAATACCAAGATATTGCAGAATCTGCTAAGAAACACAAATGCACAGAGCTTGCAGTGATTTTCTCATTCAACCAAGGTTATTTATGTGTTGAATTCTAAATGCCTTGATTTTATAATCTATCGACCTTCACCCCAATCTGTACCTATTTGCAAAATGTTGAATCTTCTCATTATTATGTGATGAACCATTTTAAATGGAAGAGTACTCCTGAAGAAAGTGTTTTTTAAATCCTTGCAAGACATTTCAATCTAACTAACAATTGAGGTATATGTCTCTTGGGAATGGATTTACAGTACTGCAAACCATGCTTGTTTATCAAAAGAGTCCTTTACTAATTGTTTTCTTGAAGTATTAACAAGTTACAGGTTCAATAAGTATAAATTTGAGTACCTGTACCCCTGAATTTACTTGGAAAATATAAGCAGGAATTGTGCCTTTTAGAAGTAAGAATTAATCAATCTTCAGCTTTGTTGAAATGCCAACTTTGAAAAGTGGGGTTGGTCCTCTGATAAGCAGAAGCTCAGTGCTGGGGATTGCTAAAATCTTAAACTAGAAGGGAACAACTTATCCAAGGCAGCATAAAAAGAAGCAGAAGCATGTTTACAAACCAAAATCTACTGATGATAGCCGCAAGTAAGAGACCAAAGCACATTAAAAAAAAAAAAGCAAAATCCAAAATGCTAGAAATGGAAGGAGACATGATCAGTGAAATTTTGAAGTCATCAGGGCATTTAATCAGACAAAGACTATGTGAGGAAGAAGCAAGTAACATCCAAAGTGCTAACTGCAAAGAACATTCCAGCAGTTGGGGTATGTCTCATGCTTGGGTGAGTGGGAAGGACAGAAGCAGCTGGCTTAAAGCATTGGAGGCAGGCTGCAGAAGCCTTTGATCACAGGCAGGGAAATAGCGTCAGGGTCAACCACTGCAAAATAGGTCCCAGACTCCAGAAGATTCTTCCTAGCCTTTGTCAAATCACTTCTGTGAAAAATAGATCACACAAGAAAGGGCTTTTGGCACAGTTAATTCAGAGCCTAACCAATATTGTTAAAAATTTAAAAGACTCTGTTCTAAATACTCTACATTAATATTTATACTCAAGGTAAAAAAGCAAGTCAGTTTCCTTAATTCTACTATCAAAACGTTAACCCTTTCAAGTACTCAGTTTAAAGTATATGGATCTCCTTCAATCAATAATACAGAGCTGTTGTACTAAAGAAAGGAGGCACAGATCTTCATACAGTGGTCTATCCATCTAATGTTCAAATTCTCAATGAAATAACTGATATTCAGAGATAAAGGATAAGAGACTTGCTGAACATCCATTTCCTTCCATTCTCTAAGCCCTGCCTGTCCCTGAAGCAAGTCAAATACCCAGAAAAGTTATGTGCAGAGACTATTATACTAGTTCCCTGCAAATGCCTTTAAAGGCCAATTTAATATTGTCTTTGTATTAAGACTAAAAAGTTGTCATCTTTTATAAAATTGCTATTGAAAAACTGTCTAGTATATTGTGTAATGACTACTATAGAAAACTATCAGGAGCAAAATCAGACCAAGGGAAGTGTGACGGTCCCTGATGAGCAGAACTGGTCTATTAGAAAATAGCAGCATTAAAGCTTTCTACCATGATGTCCAGAAAGCTCAAAACTAACAAATTTATACCTTCCCCTTTATTTATTTTATGTCCTTCTACTCTTGTCTTATTAGAAGAATTAATGTTTTGGGAAAAAAAAGAGGTAGCTCAACAGGTATTGGAACTAATTATCCAGAATGATAAAAGTAAGAGGTTAATTACAGCTCTGCCATTGATTTCACTTTTATCAATGTATGTGATTCATGTTAGATTTCTCTATTGCTTTCTGGTATTTAGGAAAGCTCTTTGTGATGCTATGCATTCACCAAATTTCTTTTCATTTTCCTGGATACCTAGGAAGAATATGCTGTTTGCTCAGTCTATATTTGATATTATACCTGTAGTTCTTGACAGTGAAACGTAGATGGGGAATAAAGGCATTTCACTCTAAGTGGGACACTTAAAGATATCCCATGCCGTCTTCTCACATTCTCTTCCCCTGTTCCAATAACTTTAGAAAGCCACAGTGAGAGAGCAACATCATGAAATGGTGCAGCCTTCATCAGCCTAGGTACCTGAGGGACCAAGTGGAGTAGAGGCCCTCTACACATCCATGTTGAACATCTAATTGTTAAATATTTTTTTCTTAAAATAAGACACTAAGACTTCAGAAATAATTTTTTTTGACACATATAGCATAGCCACTTCTCTACTGACAAGGCCCTGTGAAATGTTTGTTACAAAACCCTTTATAAAAATCCTCACTATTGGGGCTGGGGTTGTAGCTCAGTAGTAGAGTGCTTGCCTAGCATGTGTGAGGCACTGGCTTTAATTCTCAGCACCACCTAAAAGTAAACAAATAAAATAAAAGTCCATTGACAACTAAAAATGTATTTTAAAAAAATCCTCACCCTTTGCTCTTAACTTGGATTACAGTCACTGATATTTTTCTGATCTACTATTTTAGTGAGTAGGATTGGAAAATATATGAAATTCTATAGCATCTTCCTTACATGCTCATTTTTAAAATTGTGGTAAAATACATATAACATAAAATTTACTAGACCAACTATTTTTAAGTGCACAGTTCATTAGTGTCAGGCACATTCACACTGCTACGCAAGCTTCACCAACCATCCATCTCCAAAACTCTTGCAAAACTGAAATTCCTTATTAGACATTACCTCCCCATGACTCCCATCCCAGCCCTAGCAAATACCATTTTACTTTCTGTTTCTGAATGAGACTACTCTAGGTTCCTCGTTTAAGTGGAATCATTCAATATTTATCTTTTTATAACTTACTTCATTTAATATAATGAACTTTAAGTTCATCCATGTTGTAGCACATGCCAGAACTTCCTGCCTTTTTAAGGTAAAATAATAATCCACCAATGTATATGCTGCATTTTTGGTTATCGGTTCATATATTATTGAACATTTGGTTGCTTCCACCTTTTGACTATTGGGAATAATGCTTCTAAGGACATAAGTGTACACATGTCCCTTTGAGACCTTGCTTTCAATTCTTTTGAGTTTATACCAGAAGTGAACTTGCTAGACAATATGATAATTCTAGTTTTAATTTTTTACAGAATTATCATACTCCTTTCCATAGAAAACACTATTTTCCATTTTATACACCTACCAACATGGCACAAAGATTCTAATTTCTCCCATATCCTTGTCAACACTGGATATTTTCTGTTTCATTTTGTTTTGACAGTAGGTATCCTAATGGGCATAAGGGGGTCTTATATTGTAGTTTTGATTTGAATTTCCCTAGTGATTATTGATGCTGAGCATATTTTTATGTGCTCATTAGCCATTTGTATATCTTGGGAGAAATAGATATTCAATTCTTTTGACCATTTTTAAATTGGGTTTTCAAGGGTTGTTTCCTTGTTTTGGGGGTGCTTACATTATACTTTAAACCATGCACTTGAGAAACTCTCTTCCACATCACTCTCCTCTGGATTCCATTCATGCTGCTTCTGCTTCCCAAATATGAATGCTTAGGAAAACTACTTTTTATTCCTTACATTGGCTTTCTTCTTATTTGTGGCTAGGGCTGGAATATATATATTTTTTTACCGCACATAGAAACAGAATTAAATTCACTCTGAGGAAGAATTTTAAAAAGTCTTGAAAAGACATAGTTAGAGCTTTGAGATTATGTCATAATAAATTAGTTTCCATAAGGGACCACCTGAGATCAGGCCAAACTATGGAGAGACCAACCATAATGAACACACAAGTCAGGATCAACCCAAAGACCAAATTATTTTGACCTAGGAAGAGAGGCTTAATTCAAAGAAAAGTAGCTAATCAGGCCAAAGCTTGATTTCAATAGGACAGAACTATTTGAGGTTTACTTCCAACAAATAATTAAATTCTTACTAATCTAATTCAGAGAATTAAACCTATCAATTTAGGTCAGAGTTGGGATAGCTTAGCACTTTTCTGCTTCAAGGAGAATCTAGCTGTTGGCATTGAGCTCCACACTAGTACAGATGTGGGTAGATGACTTTTCTCACCATTACTGCATGGCAGGCACCAGCACTCCATCCTCTTCCTCCAGGACGCCACCCTGACTTTCTCTGTGGCTTATAAATCTCTTGGGACCTTGTGAGACAGAGGAAAAGGAAGGATTGTACAAGTAGAATAAGCTGGACAGAGAGAGAGAGAGAGCCATCACCAACCACCAAAAGCATCTGCTTGCAAGATGATCAGTACACCATGTGGTGAGGACTGATGAAGAGAAGTCCTCATTGGAAAAGAAAAAATTCTAGCATAGCCCCTGAGTGAAGTGAGCACCACAGCCACTAGCTGGGAGACTGATCACCCACACCACTGACGGTCTCTACTTACTCAAGTAGAGTCTAAAGTGAGAGGACACTGACTTTCCAACACATAATCCATTTAGGTTCCCCTTAAGATCAGCTCCAACAGACATTTCTCTCAAGGACTCCCCATTCTCTCTGGGTCCCTCTCCACCAGCCCTGAATGGGAAGAGAAAGCCCTTGTACTCTTGCTGTTTCCTCCCTAACCATCTAAATATGAAAAACATCTTTCCTGTGATGCTGAGACAAGAAACTCAAAAGACACGAAGAGGCACCTTTTCTGTGCTCTCTGTTACATATCTCTTTTCTGATACAAAGAAAGCAAAGAAAAAATCTATGTATCTGAACATGAGTGGTCAGCTGGTATCAGAAAAGCCACAGTCTACAGGCAATTACCAGAAGCACTTGTATTATTCATATCCCAGACAACACTTGAAGGTCAGCTAATTAGCTGACCACAAGAAGAAGCAGAAATGGGCTTTTGTTGTTGAAATGTGTGGCATGTTAAGTAGCATAAGGAACACTAGATATGGAACTCCAGATTACAGAGTAAGCACAGAGGTACTAATTCACTTCTACAGTCAGCAAGGGGTGGTTTTAGGATTGAAACATTTCCAGAAAGTTATAGGGCAACTCAGAGGTTCTGTAGACATTCAGATATGCTACATATGCTTAGCCATTCCAACTGGGGAGATGACTGTACCTTTATGTCAGGACTGGCTCTTATAATGTTTTCAGGAACTCCAAAAGGCCTTTGTCTTCATGAGCATTACAGTAATATGTATCCAGGGGGAATCAAGAGAGACACTGGCAGGGGATCAACCAGAAGCTGATAATATGGAGAACTTCCATTCCAAATAACAGATTTTTTGAGCAAATTAATCCATAAATATACACCTATCTCTAGCACAGCTTAGGTATGAAGATGTACATAACATTCTTTGTTTTTTTATAACTGAATTAATTTTTTTGTTTTTTGGTTTCCATCCAATCAGATGATGAAACATGTAAAGTTGTGCCAAGTTCCAGTGAAATGACATGGTACCAGGGCCTGGTAGAGTGGATTGGGTGGGGGAATAAACTTGTTGGATTGAGTTGTCAATGTAGGGATTCCCCTGGAAACAGATCCTGAAACAAAGATTCAAGTGCACACAGTATGTTTGGAGGTAATCCCAGGACACATTGGCAGGGGAATAGAAAGTATTATAGGGAAGAGAGGCAAGGCAGCTGCTATGGGTAAAAGCTTCATCCTGCTGGGGAATCCCTGAACCCATGGAGAACACACTCTGAGTTAGCCCACTTGAGCACAAGAGACCTTGGGTATTAGAATATTAGCTCCTATCAATCCATTGGTTGAGGGGTGGCTTCTAGGGATGCAGGGTGGTACCAGGTTTCTGTTCACGACTAAAAGGCTCAGGGGTCACTCCAGGTAAATTGGGCTAACTGGGCTGTGCAGAATAACCACACAAGAGACACAAATACCTTTTTCTTTGGGTCACTGTGAGGACTCCTCTGACCTTAAGGATCCACAGGAAGAGAGAGAGAGAGAGAGAGAGAGAGAGAGAGAGCACACACAGGCGCGCTGACCCCTTTTATTGAGGAGAAGCTATTCAAATGAGGCAAGGGGTCAGGTTTCAGGGGGCTGAGTCCATCTTCAGGATGTCCACTGTCAGCAGGTTGACTGACACCTAGGTAGGCCACACCCAAGGGCACAGTAAGAGAAGGGGACACACACAAGGCACTTCCATGGAACATTCTATCCTAAACAGGGCAAAGGGTAATATTACAAAGGAACAGGTGAGCATAGCTCCACCCATGGGGCTGTAGGAAGACACACCCAGGCACGAAGACACAGTCACTCAACCCTAGAAGAGCGGGACAGTCTAGCAACATAGGTGCCACATCGCCCAGCAGGGGAGTTACTCAGTCACACATGAGGTTGGCCTCCCACAGGGTGGGGTGGGGGACACTCATTCTCTGTTTAGCACTGTTGGTCTGCCTGGGACAGAAGCACAAAAGGTTCTACCCATGAGGAAAGCCTCCAGCAGTTGAAAGTCAGGCTGTTTTACTGGGCTGCACTGCAGTGATAATGCACCACATCTGCTGCAATGAATCTCACTGTCATGCTCTCTGTTCACTGCTGCCCCCTCGCACCCACCAATGGCACTTTGCCCTCTCTTGTTCCTTGGCCATCAGGCCATGAATTACACTGAATGGCTTCTCCTTCTCCATCAAGACTCTTAGGATACAGCTTTCCTTCATCTGCTTCAAAATCTTTCTCTGTACAAGGGAATCATTCAACTGACTGCATCTCATGCTAAGCTGCAGGAAATCTGTGAGACTGAGTGTGCACCCACCACCTCTGTGCTCCCAGGAACATAGATCACTGCAGTGACAGGCTGGGTGGTGGAAACTCCAGGTGCTCTCCAAGGCTGGCTTTTCCTAGGCTCACTAACCTTTCTTCTCTGAAGTTCTGCCACTCCTCTGAGATTCTATTCTGGAAGCATCACACAAAATCTTCAGACATACCTATCACTATGTATTGCCTTCCCCCATCCCACATTAGACTACGGAGGTAGATCAAGGTGGAGTCAAGCGTTCTTTCCTAGTTTTTCAGGGATCTATAATATATAAGCCCACATTACATTGCTTGTCAGCAGACATTTTCCCACCTCCCAACTAGGGAATCCTGCCTGAGAGTTTCCTAGCAGGATCCCTGGCTTTGACTCATCCTGTGTCCTTCCAATTCTATTGTTTACCCCCTAGTAATTTTAAAGGCTATTCTTTTGAAAGAAAATTCTAAAGTTTTTTTTCTGTGGTTGTTTGTTTGTTTGGGGGTTTTTTGACGGTGGAGTGTGGGGGGGGGCTCTCTTTTTCATTCCTCTGAACTTCAGGTAATGAATGTCACAGATCTAGCAGCCCAGATGAGATATACAAAAACAAGGAAGAAAGAAAAAAAACTTTTGGTAACATTTCCAAAAGCATCACAAATCCATGACTATTGATCATGCTCATTAGTCTTTGGCTTGATAAGAATTTTATTCACTCATTAAGGGACAGTCTTCTGCAGACACCTTTCATTTAAGGACAGCAAATTTCTCTATCTGACTGATTTCAGGCTATGAAACTATTCAATGAAGTAGATATCGGTATCATTTCACAAACCCTTTTTTTTCCCATCTGAGAGGTGACCAGAACATCATTTCTGTCACTAAAGGAGAAGAGTTAACCTTATTACACTTTCTGGATTTACTGATGGAGGCCTCTGTGTCTGTCCCTTATGTTTCCAGATTTGCAAATGAGACAGAGCTGAGTGTTATCTCACAACTCATGCAAATTAGATGCCAGAAAGGCTATTGAATAGGGAAGATGGTATCATCCGTCTTGCAAGGGCATCACTCAGATTGACAGCCCCACATTTAACCTCCTATTTTCCTTCACAGGAATTAATATCTCAGCTCAGTCTCCCTAAGAAGTCATCTGCTTTATTGAAATGACATTTCAGCCACACTAGGGAGACAGCCACTAAGACAGACTGTGTCACTTGTTGCCTTTGTTCTCCTAGGCTAGCCAGGACTGTCCCTAAAGGATGCATCTGATGAACAATGTTTGAGATTTCTGATGTGCCTGAAGAAAGGAGAGGGTGGCAAGGAAGGACAGCTTCCTGATTTTCAGATGGCTCCACGTTTCTGAGCTCCAGGCTGAGGCATCCCTTGCTGAGACCTGCCATCATCCCTGCATTCCCACGACATGTACCTTGATTCCACCGGACCTACTCACCAGTATTCAGCCTAATACCTTATGACCGCCCAGCCTTAATATTAATTCAATGCATCACTTGAAAATATGAATACCTGAGCAATAAATATTAGGCAACATTTGTTCAGTATATTTTGATGAACCACTCACTAGGGTCAAACACATATTTGAGGCATACGTATGTTTATGAAAGGATTAAAGTTAGGAAATATGCCTAGGAACCAAATAATCTATTCAACAAATATTTATGTTCTAGGACTGTACTAGGTGCTTGGGATACAGTCACAAACCAGACAGACAAGTTCAGCAGGATTAAGAGTGTAGAATCTTACTGGGAATCTAGAGACAGTATGCCCCAAAATCAAATATTATAAACGAACTGGTTTCAGATGGAGGTGAGTGCCACCATGGAAACTCAAGGGGGTAAGGTGGTGGCAGTCAGCGTGGGGTGGGACTCACTGTGCGTAGGGTGGTCCAGGAAGGCCTCTGCAAAGAGGGGATGCCCGAGATGGGCATAAACAATAAAGAGTGACGTAAAATAAACGAGAGCTCAGAAGTTCAAAACTCTAAAGTACAAATGAGCTTGAGCTGGGAGACCAGTGTGACCAGAGACATGACTAAGTCAGAGGGACAAGACAGGAAGAGCAATTGGTGGAGAGACTATGGAGCATTTTCAAGTGGAAGTCCCATGATCTAAGTTTTAAAACACCGCTCTGACGATATCAGAGGAGCAGGTTGTGGGGAAGGGAGAATGAGGCAAAGACACAGGTTAGCTGGCAATAGCATAATCCAGGCGAAGTATGATGGGTAGATTAGAGTTTTTGGCAAAAAAAAAAAAAAAAAGAAAAAAAAAAAAACTTCACCACAAGCAATTCTTACCCTAAAACTAATGAAGAGGGAAAGATGGGAAAAGGTTGATTCATGGATATTAAGTTGCAGCTCGAAAGCTAGAAGGGAGAATGAGGTTCGGATATTCTGTTGCACCATAGATGATGACAGTATACTGCATAGACATTTTAGAAGCTGAAAGAAAGCCAGGCGTGTTAGTGCACGCCTGTAATTCCAGTGATTCGGGAGGCTGAGGCAGGAGGATTTTGAGTTCAAAGCCAGTCTCAGCAAATTAGCAAGGCCACAAGCAACTTAGCAAGACCCTATCTCAAAGGAAAAAAAAAAAATAAAAGGGCTGGGAAATGTGACTCTGTGGTTAAGCACCCCTGGGTTCAATCCCCAGTCCCACACCCCACCTCGCATCCCACCCCCACCAAAAAAAAAAAAAAAAAGAAAAGAAAAGAAATTTGGAGGCTAGCCCAGATAATTTAGCAAGGCCCTATCTCAAAATAAAAAATGAAAAGGAATGGGGATATACAGCTCAGTGGTAAGGCACCCCTGGGTTCAATCCACAGTACAAAAACAAAACAAAACAAAAAACAAAAACAAAAGCTAGAAGGAGTTCTTGTTCATCACAAAGAAATGTCTCATTGATTGTGTAGGTAGGAATGGTACCCCAGATGTGTGTGTGTGTGTGTGTGTGCATAATTTCTATATATCAGTTTAACATTTTATGTATAAAATTTTGTATCATGTACATACACACACACACACACACACATATACATACACTGAAATAGATTGAAGTACTTTCTTCCCACTCAGAGAAATATTTATGAGAGTAAAGAGAGGAGGCAGACAGTGGAGGGCGGGTTCATGGATGGTGACACTGGCAGCTTAAACAGAGAAGAGCAAGTGCCAGTCCTAGAAATCGACACCACTTCAGGGTTTCATGATCCTCCCACTCTTTTTTTCAAGAAGAGAGATCAAAGGTTACAAGGCAAGAACTTAAAGGCAAATTCAGTTAGATAAAAAGAATTGGACCATAAAACTGTTTTATGGGAGATGAAAGAAAAAAAAATCTCAAAAGAAGTGTTCCACGAGGCCAAGGGAGAAAAACAGAGTTAAATTTGGTCTTATTGGGACCCACCTTCAGCGGGATAAACTGGATAATCAAAGCGTCTATCCAGCTTCAATTTCTTACGAGATCAAAGCAAAGGCTTTCATGAATAGCTCTCATCTATATAAACAAAATGTCTACAGCCTTGGTTTTAGGTGTCCCGTTTTTCCATTGAGCTGGGCAGAAGGAAGCATACACTTTCAATTGCAGCTAAAAGTCCACAGGTGTCAGTCATGGTAGAGAGAGGACAGATTCAGAACATAAAAGAGGCGAGGCCAGTGAGATTTTGCAGGCAGCTTAAATAAGAGGGGTAAAGAAAAGGAAGGACTCAAGGTGAATTCCTCAACTTTGGGCTTGAGCAATCATGCAGATCTTTATAAAAGTAATGGCCCCTTGGAGCCAAAGACATTCCTTGGTTTCCAAGGAGTCTTAATTCCTAGTTCTTGCTGGTTTAATGAAGATCCCAAGCTTCTTGCAAGCAGAAATTGTACTATGTGCCTACATCTGTCCAATAATTTAAAACAGTGCATGTAAAGGTATATAGATGGCTGTTGGATTAGAACAGAAATTTTTATTGGTGTGGGAATGGGGTGAGTAAATCAGAGGTCTTTGAACAGATGATGTTGCCTGACTGGGAAAATGATTCCTAAAAAAGATAAAATTATCATTGCAATCACTCTCATTTGAGTGATTATCTTATATTAGTTTTAGGGTTCTTAATGTGTATCATTTTAATGATTCAAAACCCTGTGGGACTGATCTTGTTATCCTCATTTTGCAGACAGGAGACTAAAACGAGTGTCAAAACAATTGCCCCAAATCACATGGTAAGCAAGTGGCAAAGCCAAGGTTAGAGCCTACCCTGACCATCAGTCCTTGATCCAGAACCACAAGTTTTACTACATACCAATGGTGAAGGATGTTTCTGGCACTCTTGCCAATCACAAGTGAATCAAAACATTCGGTGGAAATTCATCTCCCATGGATGACAGCAGAATGTCAAGGAAGGTAGATGCCACCCATGGAATTTAAGCCCCGGAGAGCTCTGTGCTCTCTATCATGGCCTCTAGCACCACATTGGCTCCAGAACTTGCCACTTATGGACACAGTCCCTGCTCAGTCTTTGAACTAATAAATTCATGACTGGGACCTCAAACCCTAGAGGCCATTCATAAGCTTTCCCTTTCCTCACTAAAATAGGTTCTCCAGAAAAACACAACCAGTCAGATAGATAGATATAGATATGAGAATTATTTTAAGGAATTGGGTCTTAGAATTATGGAAATTGGCAGGTCCAAAATTTGCACGGTGGCCCAGCAAACTTGAGACCTAGGAAGAAATGATACTGTAATTCACATCCAAGGGCCATCAGACTGGTGATCCAGGAAAAGCAAAATATGTAGTTCAAACGCAAACACAAACACTGCTAGCAGAATTCCTTCTTAATGAGGGGCCGGAGGTAGGGAAGGATACCAGTCCTTCATTCTCTTCAGGCTTTTGACTAATTGGACAAGGCACAGCCATAGTATGGAGGCCAATCTGTTTTACTCAAAGTCCACCAACTTAAATGTAAACCTCTTCCAAAAATACCCCTGCAGAAATATCCAGAAAGTTTAAATATCTAGGCACTGTGGCCCAGAAAACTGACACAGTTCAATCCACAGTACAAAAACAAAACAAAAACAAAAACTAGAAGGAGTTCTTGTTCATCACAAAGAAATGGTCATTGATTGTGTAGGTAGGAATGGTACCCCAGATAGATAGATAGATGTGTGTGTGTGTGCGTGTGTGTGTGTATAATTTCTATATGTCAGTTAAACATTTTATGTATAAAATTTTGTAATATATATATATATATATATATATATATATATATATATATATATATATTTACTTTTGCAAAGGAAACACCAGGGGCCTCTAAACTTTCTCAGGTTGCTTCTTCCCTAGGAATGTCCCTTTCTTCTTTGGTGGCAGCACCAGCCGCAGCAGCAGTCATCCAGTTTTGCCCAGGTCATGGTAAAAGCAATGGAGAGTCTATTGGTTACATGATAGGTTTTGCTATCTGACCAGATGTGAATCTAGGCTCTGCCTCTTATTATTCTTGTAACTTCAGGAAGGTCATATTCACTTTCTGCCCAGAGATATCCCCTCCATAAAACAGAGTTAAGATTACCTCCAACTCCCAGGTTGCAACAAAATAATGGAAGTAGAGCAATTGGCACATAGTAGGTCTCTATAAATTCTAGAGACAGCAGCAGCAGCAGTAATCCAGTTTTGCCCAGGTTATGATAAAGGCAACAGTTTTCACTGTGCAGAACAGAAAAGTAAAGGCCACCTTAAAAATCCTGATAATGCCAAGCACACTTGTAATCCCAGCTACTCAGGAGGCTAAGGCAGGAGAATTGCACGTTCAAGGCCAGCCTCAGTAACTTAACGAGACCCTGTCTCAAAATAATTTTTAAAAAGGGCTGAGGATATAGCACAGTGTTACAGTGCCCCTGAGTTCCATTCCCAGAACCACAAAAAAAAATCCAGATTATAAAATAATTCTTAATTTAATTCTCCAAAGCTAGCCTCATACAATGATATTGGTCTGTTTATTCAGACTTGCTTTGATAATACTTCGCACTGCTTTGCACATAATTTTATCTATACAGTTCAACACATACTTCTGTTTTCTAAATAAATTTATTCCAGAGGACCTAAGGATGTTAACAGGTGTCACCCACACATGAAGAAGGATTTGTTGTTGCTTGAGATTCAGCACAAGAACACACACAGGCTTCTTTAGCACAAGTTTTCTCAGAGCATTTAAGTGCACACATAAATAGAAATCTCTAAGAGGAGAATATAATATGCAACATTTCAAATTTAATTGACCACAGCCCTTTCTGGTATAGCATCTCTGCAATGAATGTTCCGCAGAACACTCCTTGGTAAACAGTGCTCTAATTGTTTCAGGTACAGCAGCCTTGTCTTTCAGGTTAAACGGTGAAGTCTCTGAGACTAGAAAAATAATTGCTACTTTTGTATTCCCCAAAGCACCAGCACAGAGTGGGATACAGAGTGGCTGGGTAAATACGTGTCAATTGATAAACTCATTTTAATTCATAAATCAGCATAGATATTCTATTTTTGTAGTGCCTGTTCTATGCTGGATATTTTCCTGGATACTAGAAAAATTAAAATTAGTTAAACATAGTCCCTGCTCTCAAGAAATACATGGTCCAATAAAGAAGAAAAGCAAGTACATATATAAATAATGGCAATGTTGTTCACCTATTACTATAATGACATGTTTGCAAGGCCTTGGAGTGACACAAACAAGGAAATCATAGCTTCATGGTCAAGGAGCCCAGAATGAGAGGGGAGGGTGGGAAAGGGCTTCATTGAGATGACTGTCTGTGTGCCGTGATAGAAAAATACCACAGATTGGGTAAGTTACATACAATAGAAATATATTTCCCACAATTCTGGATGCTGAGGAGACCAAGGCATGCTCACTGTCTGGTGAGGGCTGCTCTTGGTTTACAAGATGGTACCCTGTTGCTGCATCCTCTGGAGGGGAAAAAAAATGCTATGCTCTCACGTGGCAGAAGAAATGGAAAGGCAAGAGCACCTCCTTCAACCTCAAGGGTGCTCATCCCATCCATAAAGGTAGAACCCTCATGACTCAGTCACTTCCCCAAGCCCACGCCTCTCAATACTGTTAGATTGGGGATTGAATTTCCACATGAATTTTGGAGGGACACCATCATTCAAACAATAGTGGGGACCATGGAACGGAAGCACAAGCAATGACCAGACAGGCCAACGATGCAATAGGATTCCAGGAAAAAGCAGGAGGCATGTCCAAAACCACAGACATGAAAGTAGCATGACTCATTTACTGAACCATAAGAATTCTGCAGGGCTCATACATAAAATGCTCATGGGACTACAGTGAGAGATGGAGAAAGGGTGGTGAGGAAGGCAGGACATGGAATGCCTCGTAGTTTCCATGCTGTATTTAAAAGTTTTAACTGTTCTCAAGGTAATGGAGAGCCAGCAGCAGATCTGGAAAGGGTCAAGGCATTTATTAAGAGAAGGAGAAAGGCAGAACCTGGGAAGTGCCTGTTGCCTGTAATATTCTCATTGGAGAACCGTGCTAGCAATAGTGCAAGATGTCTGTGTCTCTTCCTCATCTGATTTCCTAATTGAGACAAATCCCTATAATCCTGGTTTGATGATACTGTAAATTTCAATACAACTATCATTTCCCCATCCTAGGTTGCCCCTGTTGGAATAATGGTATCCCTTTGGCACAAGGAATTACTAGTTAATATTTTTGACTGTTTATAAAAAGATTAAGGAAAAGCCTTTGGAAACGTGTGAATGATAACATTATTATAAACGGATCTTGTTTAAAACGTTCACAATATCTGAAGAGGAGATTATGTCAACAGCATCCTTGGAGATATTTCAGGTTTGTTGATTTTAAAAAGTATTTTTTAATATGAAAGTATATAAAAAAGGATACTTTGGTTGAAACGTGCTCTGTAATAAAAGCCAAAAGAAAGGATTATGATTCTAGCTTGTAACACAATTAATAAAACTGCTCTTTGGAGAGTATTAATATATATATATATATATATATGCTTTAAAATATGTTTTAAAAATTATACATGATCCCTTAAGGATTCTTCCAGAATAAAACTTTAGAGTTAAGCCACTCAGTTGATCATATATTGAGATAAATCTCTGGGCCTTGAGATGGTGCCATTGTCTTCTCCCCTCCCTCCTCCAAGTCCTAGGAATTACCAAATGCATCCTTTACGGCCACATGTGCAAGGAAGGGAGTGACAGAAATACACTGAACACATTTTTCAGAATAACATGATTTCATGGAGGACCTTCAATTCTCTGCTTAATATAGTTGGAAATAAAGAAAGCCATCTGATGCCAGATTCAAAGACTGTAGCTCCAGTTCTCCACATTCTATACCACCCTGTAGCTGCCCTTCATGGGCACAGTGCAGGGGGAGGGGAAACCCGACTTCTGAGAATGACAGAAGGAGATGAGGGAGGTGTTTACTCCAGGAAATCCTTCTAAATGAAATAACCAAGCCAAACGGGAAAATAATAAAACTCAAAATGACTTGCTTGTTCCCACAGAAGACAAGCAAATAAAGAACAAAACTCCCAGCTACTCCCAAGGACTCTGGATTGAGAACTTAATGAAGGACAATCTCACAGGCAAGCAAAAAGAGCTGCTGCAGGCCTGGAGGACTCTGAGGGGTACCTGCTGTCACCTTGAGCCTCAGAGGCAATGCTCTGAGGGTGACAGCATCCAGGGACTCCACCTCAGCTCTGCTAGTAAAAGCATTCATATCTTCCCAAGGTGAAGGTAAATAGGTCCATAAGTAATCAGGCTCACAGGTTCATTTTAAGAGAAAAGTTTAAAAAAAAAAAAGGTAATAAGTCATCATTTTTATTTTCCCATTTTTTAAATATTTTTATTGGTCCTTTTTAGTTATACATGATAGTAGAATTCATTTTGATATAAATGTACAAGCATGGACTATACCTTATTCTAGTTAGGACCCCATTCTTATTGATGTACATGATGGTGAGATTCACTATAGTATATTCATATACGTACATAGGAAAATTATGTCCAATTCATTCCACTATCTTTCCGTTTCCTATCCCCCCTCCCTTCACTACATTCTCTTTGTCTAATCTATTGAATATCTATTCTTTCCCTCTGCCTCCTTATTGTGGGTTAGCTTCCACATATCAGCAAAAACATTCAAACTTTGGGTTTGGGGGACTGGCTTATTTCACCTAGCATGATAGTCTCCAGGTCCATCCATTTACTTGCAAATGTCATAAAATCATTCTTCATTATGGCTAATGTAGTATATATCCCATTATGTATATATACTATAATTTCTTTATCCATTCATCTGTTGAAGGGCACCTAGGTGGGTTCCATAGCTTAGCTATTGTGTATTCAGCTACTATAAACATGGATGTGAGACATTTATCCTAGAAGTTTCACATAGGCATTTCTGAATACCCCCCAAGTTTTACAAAATTAGACTTAAGAAATAACAAAATCATGTAGAATTCCTTCTAGGGCAAACCACTCAATACCTATGCAACTTTGTACTGGAGCACTATAGATCAGAATCTTTGGAGGTACTTGGAAAATCCAAACAGATGTAGGGCTGGAGAATACCCGCAAGGAACACCAACACCCACCTCTCACAAATGGAAATCCTCCTTGCAGGTCAGACTTGTGCAGGCGGAATTGGAGCCACGCACCCAGGAGGAACACCTGGGTACAGATGCACACATTGCATTTCTTCACATAAGGTTATAAAAGCCCCTCCCTGGACTCAGACAACTAAGAGTCGTACTCTTTCCTGATGAAGGTTGTTGTTCTCCCTCTGGTCTGCTGTTCATGTTCCTGAGAACCGTGTTGCAGCAGAACAACTACCTGACCTTGCTCCACATTATTCCTATAGACCAAGTATGTTCCCAAGTGGGACAGGCAAGGGAGGAGTCACCAAAACACAGGTTACAGTCCTCCTCCAATGCAGTGAGACTCCCCAGATTATATAAAACTAGGTGCTAGGTCAGATTTGCATTGAGGGCCCTAGGCATGGCAACCCCTGCTATAGACTCCTCTTGGGTGAAGGTTTTCTGTGAATGGTGCTGAGCAGATGTCATGGACCCTTCAGGTCAAAAGGGAAAGCAAGCTCCACAGGGTTTGGATGCAGAGGCTTGTTAATGCACAACATGCCTAATACATGTTCTAAATAAATGAATTAATTTTAACCTAGATCTAACTGCTAAACCGGTCTACTAATTTCGACTTGGCCACACTGCCACACAGGGGCATACATGAGCCAAATTAGACACTTTAAAAAAAGTTCTCATCAGCTAATGTAATGCTAACCTGTCTATGTGCTGTGAGTCTTTCACTCCTCCTGGGACAGAATGAGGCATCTGTCTGCCGGCCTGCTTTCTGGACCTTGCTTGGAGCTGTCCTAGGCAGATACGTCTTGATACCCTCAGACCTGAACCCTGCAAACCGTTCTGAGACTGCCTAACCTAGTCTTTAAAGATAGGTCTGGGTAAGTGAGGGTGAAAAAATTCCCCACCTCAATCCTAATATCAATTTTGTATTAGTGAAAAATCCCTTTCCTTGATACCTAGCTAAATTTTAAGGTCAGGCTAAGAAGAAAAAAATATGACTATATAACATACACATATATACACATATGTACAAACACACATGCATACACAGTGTGGGGTTTGCTTATTTGTTTTTTGATTTGCCCTGTCATTTCTGTCCTTCCTTCCCTTTAGAAACCTGCTATCTTATGTTTCTCACAAACAGCCTCTGAGCTGCTTTGCCTGAAAAGGCTGTGAATGGGTAAGCCCTTTCAGAGTCCTCCAGGGTCTCAGGCAGCTATGCTAGCTGAGGGAGGAGATAACCCTGAGTTTGAAGAATGACAGAATATTCCTTGATCCACTAGCTGACTTGCTAAGTGCTCTGCCACACACACAGACCCAGGGTCTGTGTTTTCAAAGCTCACTCAGGGAGACCGAGCCAGGGAGAGGCACTGTCAGCACAGAATTTCCTCCCCCAAAATGACTCAAGGAGCAAATGCTCACCCTGCTTTTTCCCTCCTCTGAACTCACATCACTGACAGCGTAAGCCACTTGGAATTGAATCACACGCTGGGCTGTGCAATTGAAGCCTGGTGCCCACCTTCTCGGTCTTATCATTCCTTGCACACACTCTTTTCCATTTCCATTTCCCGCATTTGAGTCACAGTGAATTTTCTGCCATTTTTGAGAATTTTTAATATTTATTTTTTAGTTTTCGGCGGACACAACATCTTTGTTTGTACGTGGTGCTGAGGATTGAACCCAGGCCGCACGCATGCCAGGCGAGCGCGCTACTGCTTGAGCCACATCCTCAGCCCCTTTCTGCCATTTTTGAACGGCCCATTTTCTTCTATTTCATTTGTTTGCTCATCTTGCAGCCTACAACCTACTCCTCTCCTGCTTCTCCCCACTCCACGCCTCCTTCTCTCACAGTCCTCCACAGTCTTCAAGGGTTTCTTCTCATTCTCTGTCTTCAAGGAAGTTTTCCCAGATGCCCAAGATGCCACTTAGGTCTCCAGAGCCTCTCACTCACTTCACTATTTTTCTTCCCCCACTACAACGCAGGCCACACAGAGCATCTGCTCTAGAGTTAGACTCGCTTTAAACCTCATCTCTGCCTCTTATGGCAAAGGAAGCTGGGTGGAGTCAGTTAACCTCTCTGAGCTTCTGCTTTCCCAGCAACAAAATACCTAAATGTTTCCAAGTTGGCTTTAGCAGCAAATGATTGGCCCAAGTGACCAACAAAACAGTCACCAGTGCCTCCTTCATCCCAGAGCATTCTGTAAAAAGTAACTTCACACAACTTTTGTATTTGCTGCTGTCCAAGTATGTTCCATGTGAGAGCTGACCTATTTTCTCAAGAGGGAAGTGATTGAACTCAAGCTTTTTATTATGGTTTGGATATAGTGTCCTCTCAAAACTTACATTCAAGAAGGTTCAGAGGAGAAACAATCAGCTGCCACAATCTTAACCCAATCAGTGGGTTGATCCCTGATGGGATTAACTGAGTGGTGGCTGGGGGCAGGTGGGGTGCGGCTGGAGGAAGTGGTTCATTGGGGACATGGCTATGGGGTATATATTTTGTATCTGGAGAGTGGAGTCTCTCTCTCTGCTTCCAGTTCATCGTGATGTGAGCTGCTTCCCTCGGCCATCCTCTCCTGCCATAATGTTTAGCCTCACCTTGAGCCCTGAGGATTGGAGCCAGCCTTTCTCTGGACTAAGGCCTCTGAAACTGTGAGCCCTCAAATGAACTTTTCCTCCTCTAGTTGTTCTGGTCAGATCCTTTAGCCACGGCAGTGAAAAAGCTAAGACACTTCTATACCCTATCAAATTAAAACAAACAAACAAAAAACAAATCAGAGTTATAGATGGGAAGGACCCCTAAGAAGGCAGTATAATTACCAATCTTCAAACAAATCGGTGGGCCATCTGCTGGTCACAGGTGTCTGTCTGTACTCGGACCCAACCTAATAGAATCACTGGGCCAATATCTGGACCTCACATTCCAGGCCCACAATGCTATTTAGTGGGTGGGGACTCCCTTTCCAGTTCCTCTCCCTGCAATGGGCTGGCTTTGCCTATAATTGTGGCAATATCACAATTTTTGTTTACAAAAAGTAATTCTCAAAAGAAGTCATTTAAAAAGGTATCCACTTTATATGACTGCCCTTGCATTTTAACATTCGCAACTTTTTGATACTTCTGAGGTTGTCTTTCATTCTCTCATGGCTTTAAACAGCTCATTTCAAAGTAATGATATTGAAACGAGCACAATGTCTTCCATTTCACAAAGGGGAAGGCTTAAAGTCATAATGATGAGAGAGCAGTGTGGCTTCGGGCCTTTGATCTCTTTATAATGACCAATCATGCATTGAAGGCCCTCTCTGGCCAGCCAGTGGATGGGCTCGGGTGGGGCCTGTGGTCATCACCATTCACTGGGCATCTCTGGCCTCCACCAGCTTGAACAGGAATGACACTAGAAATGAAGTGCTTAGAGTAGGATATTTTCAATTTGCAGTGAAAGAGAAATAAGGGCAGGAGGAGCAAGGCAAGAGTTGACAGCCCACAAGTATAAAAATGCTCTCAAAAAAGGAGATTTACCCAAGAAGATGATCACATTGAAAAATCGAATCTCCTCAGGCAAAGCAAACTGTATGCCAGTAAAGGTCAGCTATTCCTCCTAGATTGCGGTTATTGCAACCAACTATTTGTTTTAAATCGAGTTCTTTATTGTTTGTGTTTACAGATCCTGCTCTCTCTCTCTCTCTCTCTCATGTAGGGAGACTACTGAAGGGAAAATAATAAGAAGCAGATACATCTTTCCCTATTCCATGCCTGGGAATATTAAATGGTGCTTAGCTATTTAAATATGCTATTTGTACTGAATTTAAAGTGCATTATGCTATATATCAGTTGATATTGAAACACTTAACCAAATGCCTAATGCCCAGAAAAACCATGATGGACCTTAACATCTGTAGTTTAAAAATAAGTAATGTCAGAATTTTTCACTCTTTTAGTTAACTCTCGGTCATTCAGGAGGATGTGAATCATACCTAAAATAGTCCCAGAGTTGTAGAAGAATCACTGAATAGTGCTTCGGTTGTTTTCTGAAGAGTTCACAGCTTTTCCGAGGATTAAGAAGAGGCTAAGAGACAAAGTAAATATTGGGAGACTGAGATACCCAAAGAGCTTAGGAGTGTCAAGATGCTGGGTAAAGAATATCCAGGGAAGCAAGACCTGCTAGGAATGATCCTTCCCAATAGGGTCCTACAAACCTAGATCTGTCACTTTGGGCACCTATACCATCATATATTCACTCATCTGGTCTCATCCTGTAATAGGGCTTTATATATCCCATACCATTTAATCCTCATAACACGTCTGCAAGAAAGGAATTGGTTTCTCTGTTTTACAGACAAAAGAGTGGGTAACTGAGCAGAGTGAATAAACTCATCTGAGGTGCCACAGCTTGTTAAGTGGCAGAGGTGGGTGAGATCTGAATGCTCTAAAGTGCTTATGCCCCAAAGAGTTACCATCACATAGCCCTGACCCACAGGAGGTTAAAGACAGGGGAATTGGCAACAGAAAAAGAGGTCAAGGGGATCAAAGTCAAGAGAAGAATCTGCCAGCCATTGATCATTGGCCTTTCACGATTCCGTGCAATGGAGGGAGTTAAAAGGTAGAATCTGAAGGTTTGCTTTGTGGCCAATGCATTTACTTTCACAGGCTTCCTCGTGTTCCTTTTGCCTGCATCTATATCCCCTGGTTTACAGTACATGCTTTCTCTTCCCCTGATTGGCCCACCAACCTTTCTAAGTTGCCTGTAGGGTCCCTTGGTCTCCTGTATCTTGTAGTCCCTACAAGACAAAGCCACCCCTTAACCCTAACTGGAAACTTTAGTTTACGACCAGCCCCATCTCTCTGATTTCCTCTCCCCTGCTGCCCCTTAGCTCCAGCCCCTACCCTCCCCAACCCCCAAGCTATACCACTCATGTTAAGACCACAGTGTCCTGAGATAGCCACAAAGCTTGTGCTAAGAAGAAATTCCAGTTCCAAAGAGGCAACTAATGATGGTAAGTTCAAAAATCCCTCAACCCTTTTACTTTGATTCAGAAAGAGGCCACACACTCATACAGACTCTGTCTGTTAAATGACAGATAAAAAGAGCAAGGACCCTTTGCAGCTATTCAGACCTGAGCGGGCATTTACACTTTTGGCCTCCAGCCCACTGCCAACAACATTTTCTCTCAACCAGAAAGTAGTGGCAACTCCTCCTTCACAGGTCCTGTTTATCGATTCAGCCATGCACCAAACTTTTCCTCTGCAACTGTCAGTTACCTTGCTTCTTCTCGTCTTCTTAGGAGTCCACACTTTGCCTAGGAAGTGCTTAATTGGTACTTTAATGCCAGTTTAATTCTCCCCACTATTATTCCCTGCATTCTGACAGCCCCATCGTATTTCTGCTTTTTTAATATTTAATTCTTTATGATGACTGTTACTGATGAGGACTCAATTTTACCCCAGGATGTCCAGGGAATAAATGTTTTTATTAAGAGTACAAGAAAAAAGAAAGCCATTCTGAGAAATAGAAAAGATCCCCGTGATTTCCCTCTGGAGACTCATTGAGCAGAGAGCAGAGCTGACTTGTGGCTATTATTTGATCAGCCTGAGCTAATCTGTGTTGATGCCTCCTGCCAAGTGCTGCCATTTGTGTGTGATTTCTCCTCTACTAATACATAATGTATAGATCTGGATATAGGCAAATCAATTATCCGGCATTGAGAAAGCAAAGACAGCTAATGGAAACATTAGCCCAAGACTTCAGAAAAAGAGAGTTGAAGACCCAGATGTGTGTTTTATGGGGGGTAGAGAAAGCTTTCAAAAGAAGATGGAAGTTTGGAAAGGGGTGCAGAGAACAAAAAAAGGGGAGGAAGTAAGGAGCCAATTTCGTCATCCGAGGATGTGGCTGTTCTGTAAGGAGGACATCTGTCCCTCACAACAAAGATTCATTTAAAACAATGCCCAGGTGATTCCAGGCACTGTGGCTTTCTTGTATTAAATTATCAGATGCAAGGAGACAGATATTTAGCTCTTTTGAACCAAACTAAAGATCAGCGTGAACACACACTGGAGAAATTATAAGTATCAGACGGTCCTAGAATAGATTATCTCTACCATGCTTGAAATCTTAGTTTGTAAGAAATCTGAAAATTGATAGCACAGACACAATGTCCTGACGTCCATGGGGGTGGTTAGAGATGTGAAATTGGAAGGGGTCGGGGGTCCTCTTGAAAATTGGCTGAAGGGTAGATGCATGTTAATGAAGCTAGTTTAAACCCCTCTCTCTCCAAAGATTGATGTTAACTTTCAAATTGTATATATTATGCCCCTTCAGTTCTTTGTCTGTAAAAATGTTTCTGGGTGCTTTATTATTTTTCAAAAAATACAGATTTTTCTACATGAGTTTAATCCATAATTTTATAATTTAAAACATTTATACGAAGCAATTTTTGCACATCACTAAGAATTCCTAGAACTGAACTCAGTGACCAGCATGAAGTAGATAACCTGAGGAAATGTGAACGGGGGGTCTTCTGACTTCTATTCCAGTCCTCAATAAAGGTATAGGTAGAAAAGAGATAGTACATAGAAAGGCTGAAAGTAAAATAATGGGAAAATTATACTAAATAAGTACTAGCACAAAGGAAAAATAAAGAAGTATGTGAATGGAAAAAATAGATGAGAGACCAAATGAATGAAAGGTCTCATATGCATTCAGCAACAGCATCCTGTGTTCATAGGGGTGTAGGCCACAAGTACTTAATATATTCTAAAATTATAAGAACATTCTTTCATACTTATTTTATATGCTTCTGACCACCTTCCTGTATTTAGTTGTGAATCTCTTTCTAAATAGAGCAGAGACAAGATGAGTAGTCTACATTTGGGACCAGAATACAGAAAGCCCAGGAACACCCTGCCCCCTCGCCCTGTGAACTTTTCATTTGGGAAGTCAAAGTCCTCACAGTTGATATGAGACTCAATCGTATGCGCCATTAAGAAAATGCACATGAAGCAAACATCAACAGATGTAATAGGGTCTACGAGGCTGAACGTGGAATTCTGACGGGTAGGGTGAAATGCTAGATGGTTCATAAGATGCAAAACAATTTTTCTTTTGCGTTAAAACAAATACTGCATGTTGGTTGTAGTCTGTAAGACTCAAGACCTTACATTTTTTATAAGGCAGAAAACTGATGATATAAACACATATTTAAAAATACATTCTCATGCTACCACCACTGACAACTGACATATTTTGAATGCCCTGTGCTACATTCTTTGTGACTCACTGAACACTCAACACAGCCCATTATCCTTATTTTGTAGATAAAAAAAGACATGATCTTATTTTACAAATGAGAAAAACAGTGTGCAAAATGTAAACTTGTTGTCTAAGGTAACAAACCAGGGTATGACAGAGTTGGATTTGAACCCAAGGCCATCTAATTCCAAAACTCAGCTTTTGACCTCCATGAATCACTGCCTTCTGTTTCCAGAAAGAAAAAAAATATGAATACATATGTCAATGTTTCATTAGTTTGTGGAAATCTTGATATTGCTTTAACATGCACCTTCATCTCCCCAGTAACTGGGTGCAAATTCTATGCTGGGTACTGAGAATAGGAAAGTGAGCTGAATATAGTCCCTGTCCTCAAGACACTGAAAATAAAGACCATCATGATACAATGTGACATAGACACCCAATGGCTTCCTCAATGATACAATGTTGTAGAAAAGAAATGAAAATGAACAACTTTTCTGTCAAAGAATTATGAATATTCACAATAAGCATGATCAATAAGAAAATTAAGCATGAAGGCAGGCAGGAACAATGTGTTAGTACAAGGGAGGTATTGTGATTGGTTTCTGTGCAAAACCTTATATGACTGAAAATATTTTATAAAATATGGTGTGTCAAAATGAAACTGTAGGAAAAGACTCTTGAAAAACGAAAGCAAAAAAAAAGAGTATATACTCAATAACTTGATGATAATTATAACAGCATCCTCCATTGTAGAATTGACTCAGTCTTTATATAAAATAAAAGAGAAAATGGTGTGGCTTTCAACATGTCATTAAATTATAGTCAAATGTAATTATAGATAACTAATAAAAATATGTAGACCAAAAAACATCAAATAACTAATTGCAACAGAAAATGTGCTCTGAAATTGACCAGGGAAAAGAACTCTATGAATATCTTAGTACCTAATGATGATTCACCCACAAAATAATAAAAATATCTACAGATGGCTCTACCAATGTAGAAAAATTCTCATTACAAAGAAGGAGTGCTGTGAACTAAAATAAATCAGTTAGAAAGATTTACTGTATATATGAGCGATTTATCTTGAAGACATTTGCAGAGATGTAAATTTCAGGAAAGTTTTGAAGTCATAGAGACCTTCTTTCTAGGTTTCATAAAAAGTTATTTTCCTTATCCAAGAATATATATGTAAAGGCTAGGCAAAGATTTCTTGTATAAGCACAAAAAGCATAAGCCGTCAAAGAAAAAAGATAAAAGAAAGCTTTGATTTCATAAGAATTAAAAACTTCTCTTTGAACAACACTTAAGAAAACGAAAACTTACTGGGAGAAAATATTTATAAAAGATATCAGATAATGGACTGATATCCAGGATATATAAAAAACTCTCATGACTCAATAATGAAAAAAAACAACCAAATAAAATAGAAAAGATAATATAGACTCTTAAAAATACACAGATGGAAAGTAAGAATACAGAAACATGTACAATATCTTATGATGTGTTAAGCACCTACTAACAACTTCACAAGGTGTTAGGGAAATGCAAATTAAAACCACCATGAGATATTACTAGACATCTGTTAGAATAGCTAAATTTAAAAGGCTGACCATACCACATGTTGAAGAGGATGTCATTGTAACCATCCCACACTGCTGATGGGAATATAAGATGGTACCACCATTTTGGAAAGCAGTATGGCAATTTATTAAAAAGTTAAATATACATTTATCGCATGACACAACCATTCCACTTCTAGCCAAGTGAAAGCACATATTCACACAAAGAGTTGTACATAAATGTTCATAACGACTTTATTTGTAATAGACAGTAACAAATGAGAAGTCTCACGTCCATCAACTTGTTAATGAATAAACAAGTGTGGTATATCAATACAATGGAATACTTCTTAGCAGTGAAAAGGAACTACTGATACCTGTAACTACAAAGATGAAGCTCAAAAGCTTTATGCTAAATGGAGATTCCAGATTCTACTTATATGGCATTTTGAAAAAAAAGGCATATAAAGAATATTTAAAAGTAGTCTCTTAGAGCTGGAGACTAGGGTGGAGAGAGAAGTTAACTACAAAGGGTATGAAGAACATTTTGCAAGTAATGGAAATATTATTTATCTTGATTGTGGTAGTGGTTACTCAGCCAGATATATTTGTCCAAATTCTTAGAACAATACAAAAGGGTGAATTATACTCTATATAAATTATGCCTCAATCAACTCAACTTTAGTAAAATAATATGTACTGTAGCTCCCCACCTATCCATGCTTTTGCTTTCTGTGGATTGTTACCCTCTATGAACTAAAATCTGAAAACACTAAAAAAAAAAAATCCCCAGAAATAAATAATGGATGAGTCTTAATTGTATGACATTCTAAGCAGCATGATGAAATCTCCCACCCTCCCATCCTATCCTGCCCAACCATAAATCATCCCTTTAGTCCAGTGTACCCATGCTGTATATGCTGTCTGCCTATTAGTCACTTGAGAGTTATTTTGGCTGTGAAATCGACTTTCTTGGCATTGGTGTGCTTCTGCTCAGGCAATGTTTACACAGTAGCCTCCTACTATGTCACAATGCCTCCATCACTCACCTTACTCCACCTTATCATGTATGCATGTCATAGCTTCCCAGGAAGAAGGGTGAGAATATTACAGTAAGATACTTTCAGAGGGAGACTACATTCACATAACTTTTATTTACATGAATTGCTATAATTATTATTGTTAGTTATTGTGGTTCTATAACTGTACCTAATTTATAAATTAAACTATCATTGATGTGTGTGTATGTATAGAAAAAAATCATAATGTATACAGGTCTCAGTATTATCTGCAGTTTCAGGCATCCACTGGAGGTCTTAGAATGTGTTCCCTGTGGTAAGGGGGACTACTATATGTAATATTTATTTGTGTTTCCTTTAAAGTCTAGTAATAGAAAAGTATTTTACACAGCTAGATTCAAAACAGAATTGTGGTACATAGTCAATTTAAAAAAATAATTTGTTTAACAACAGAAACAAAATTGTTACTTCAGTTTACTAATGAATGTTTTCATAATTTTTTTTTAATCATGAGCTACTGAACTTTAAAAATCCCTCCTCTATCAAATCCAGCCTCAGCAAAAGGAAGGTGCTAAGCAACTCAGTGAGACCCTATCTCTAAATAAAATACAACATAGGGCTGGGGAAGTGGCTCAGTGGTCCAGTGCCTCTGAGTTCAATCCTTGGTAACCCACCCCCGCCCAAAATCTAGCCAGCTGATTGCAAGTTTTTCCATTACACACTTTATAGTTGATCATTCTTAGCTCTTTGGAAAGCCTCAAGTTATGCACCTCTCTCAGGGATTATAAAATACAAGTATCATAGCTGGGAGCGGTGGCTTCACGCCTTTAATTCCAGCTGCTTGGGAGGCTGAGGCAGGAGGATAGCAAGTTCAAAGCCAGCCTCAGCCAAAAACGTGAGGTGCTAAGCAACTCAGTGAGATCCTATCTCTAAAAAAAAATACAAAATAGGGCTGGGGATGTGGCTCAGTGGTTCAATGTCCCTGAATTCAATCCCCGTACCCCCAAAATAAAATACAAGTGTCTGAACCAAGTAGATTCCCAGTTACATTTCTGTTTTCTTAGTGTGAACAATATAATAGGAAGATTCTTATCTACAATGATAGTGAGAGCACCTTATATAATTCTAACTTTAAAGATGATTTCAACCTCAGTGCAGAACACGTCAGCCCTGGCGTGCTGCATGCTCTCTAAAGAGCAGTATTGAAGGGTAAACCTTCTGAACAACTGCTGCACGTGCACCCCTTATGCGGCTGACGTCCCCAAGCTGATTCCAGATCCCTGTGTGCGATCTGAAGTTCAGCAATTGCCTTTAAGAATAAAACTTCACATTATTGTTTCTGAGCTTTCTGAATCGGGGTCTCTGGCCCGGTGCATGATAGATATACTTCTCTCTCAGTTTATTTTCATCTCATTGCATGGAATATTTCCCATAGGGGACTCACAAGGGGGAAAGCAGAGAGCTGTCTGAGGCACTGGCAGAATGGCCTGATCACTTAATTTTTTTCAGAGAACTGAGGCAGGGACTCATTTCCAGGGAAGAACTGCAGCTGCCCTCCAGAGCATCTGTTGCTTAGCAAGGCACTGGGGTGACATATCCGTATATCTTAATAAAGCACTGTGCATTAATCTATTAGTAGCAACTCCAGGAAATACTCCAGTGGCCAAAACACAGGAGGTATACACAGTGAGGACTAACAAGATGGACGGGAGAGAAATATTACAAAGAAACTTAGTGATAATGCTTCCCCCCCTCTACACGCAAAGAGTTCGCTGTCTTCAAAATTGAAAAGGATGCTTCACCGTAAAGGAATTGGAACACTGAGCTGGGTAGGGTTGCCTTTGAAGGACAGCTAGCAGCTCGAGGTTATTAGTTCTTAATGATACACAGGAAATCAGTAGAAACAGAAACGGACAGCTGCTGGAATATTAGCAAAAGAAAAAAAGTCATGAAGATATAAGTACAAAATTTATTCCTTTGGTTTTAAAAATGTAAAATTATTATGTAAACTGAGTGGGGGTGGAGACCAAAATGCATTTAGTTGACCAGGTTCTTTGAGGTCTAGGGTCCAATCAGTTTGCATGCCACGGGGTGAGGTCAAGTGGAAGATGAGCAATGATGTTCCAGCAGCAGGAAAGTTGGTCTCAACATCAAGAGATTTTTTTTCCGTTTGATTCTCTTCTGCCTTTGCTCGCTGGATGACCCTTGGCCAGTTACTGAACTTCTTTGAAATCACATGAAACAATACGTAGGAAAGCACCCAGCACTAGCAGACACCAAGTGGGATTTTACATGTTCTGTTATTCCACTGTAGAGAGTTGGATAAAGGCAGTTCAATTTCATGTGCTGAACGTTGCATTTAATTTTTTTTTTTGTAAATAGCTCATTGGCATCGTCCATCAGTGTGTCAATATCTTTCCCAAGTAGGACCACCCAAGTGGGGTCCCTCTTCCAGTAGACTCACCTAACCACTTAATATGCTGCCTGCACCCGAGTGTACTGCCTGGCAAATTACTCTGTGAGCATTCTTATATCTGTTCATGTGTGCATGCCCTGTCTACTCAATTAGGATTATTGATTTATTGAGCCAGAGAGCATTTTAGAGAAGTAGGCCAAACTCTTCATTGTGTAGGTGGGAATGTGGAGACCCAGGGAAGTCCAATGACTTGTACATTGAATGGTGACTCAGTCAGTATGAAGACCAAGTTCTCTTGCCTTCCTTCTGCCATATTCTCATCACAAACTACTTTAAAAAGCAAGCATCTGAGGACAAGAAACCATTTTGTTTCTATTGTTTACTCCTAAACATCAGTACACATTTTATGTCCTAAATGACCAGAACCTAAAATGACCAGAGGCATTGGAAATGTTCCATATTTATAAACTGTTACATTCAGAAACACCGGGGGGTGGGGACAGAAACACCAGAAATATTTTCTAATGATTAATTTGCTTGATAAATTCCATTCTTCATGAGGCTAATCATACCATCATAGATATAAAGATCTTTATACGGATGAGATACTTTCATGTTTGCTGTCATATTTGATCAGTTCAGTTACCCTGTGGAGATAGAGTTGGTAGTAGTATCCCCATTTCACAGTGGAAAAAACAGAGAACAGAGATATTAAATAGTTTTCCTCAACTACACACAAAGTCTACTTGGTAGGGCTGGAAACTCCCACTGACAATAGGTGGTTTTTTTTTTTTTTGGCTCAATAATCCAATACTACACCCCCATTGCACTATGCTGTATCACATCCATAGTTATATTTTAATAAAATATTAACATTTTTTTAATTGTAAGTAGCTCATTGGCTCAATGTAGTATCTGTACTACATTGGTCAGACTTCTTTTGGATGTAGGTGAATAACACCCAATTCAAATAAACTTCAGGGTTTGGTTTCTTGGTTTTTGTTTTTTGGTTTAAGGCAGGGGAAGGAGAGGATTGGCAGGGAATGTGAAGTTCACCAGCTCAGTAGAACTAAACCCCAGGGAAGCAAAAGTAGAGAGGCCTTAAGAACAGCTCTAGTTCTGATCTTCACAGCTTTAACAGAACTCTCTCCCAGGCCCCTTCAGAAATCTCAAGGAAAAATTCACTCTGAAAGAGACAAAAGGGGGTCCATGTGTAAGCATATGTTTATTTATTTTAACCCACTTTATTCAGGTATGGTTGACATGTTAAAAACTGTATGTATGTGATGTGCATGATTGGATGTCTTTGGAGTGAGCATATACCCAGGAAATAATCACCACCACCACAGGCAAACACATGACCATCATCTCCCAAAACTTCCTCCACCTCCTCCTTATTACTGTGTGTTTGAGTGTGTGTGTGTGTGCCTATAATATAAAAATTAATATAAGATCTATTCATTTAACAAATTTTAATATTACAACAGTTTTGTTAGCTATAGGCATGAGACTGTGGTAGATCTTAAGAAGTTATTTATCTGCTAATGTGGAGGTGATGGTCACAGGGTACAAAGTTCCAGTTATTTCTTTAAGTGCTAGAGCAACTATTGCCGGAATTCAAGGAATGAAAAACCTGGGCAAAAAAGATCAATATTTATTTATGATCTTGATGTTCAGACAATAAGGCAGCATCCAGCAAAAGAAATAAAAAACTTAATGTTTGACTTGTAGCTTCCTCTGATTTCTAAGATGCAAATACTCCCACCATGGCTGATTTCAGGCTACCAACAACAAGACATCAACCAGCTCACCAGTTTCCTGAAAATATGAAACTGGCTCTTGCACACCAAAATGAACCAGCCTCAGCATGAGACAGCATGGAGCACTGGTTAACCACAGCCTAACCAGAATAGGTCAAGAAATTCATGGAGACCACCAGTTCACCAGCAGATATTTCTCTGCATCCCTGGAGAGGAGAAACAATTCAATTCAGCAAGCATTTATTGAGTGCCTACTCAATGTTAGGCACCAGCCTCATCAATATGAAGATAAAAAGATGCTTTCTCACCTTCAAGGACTTCACACTCTAGAAGGGAGAGATTAACTAAAGAGTGGGAACAAGGAGAGATGTACTACAATAGAAATATTAATTCATTCCTTTCACAATAGTTTACGGATCATTTACTAAAGACTAAACATTATGCTTACATTTAAATAAGAAAACTAGACATAAGACAGACACAAAAATAAATTTGAGTTATTGTAAGTACTGTGAAGGAAACAATTAGGATTTGAAGAGAATAACAAAGTAACCATATGAAATATGGTGGAGTCCCCAAACTTGAAACGTCCTACTAATTTGTTTTGGTTTTTATAAATTGTTTTAAATTTTAATTTGCAATCCACTTACAAATTTATTATTGTTGTTGTTGTTAATTTGCTTTTTTCAACTAAAAGCACAACTCTCTAGCTGCAGCGTTGGTCTTACAGTTATTTCTCCCATCTCCCAAAAGGATTTATTTTTAATGCCCAAATGAAAGAAACATAAATCCAAAGGAACAATGAACTAGATCTAATCAAGCTCTCAGCTCTCAGCAGGAGGAAACTGAGCCCAGGAATACAGGACAGGTAAAGGGGGTAACTCTTGGTCAATTCTTCTACCAAAATCTGCTACATTTAAGGTCACTAGTGATTAAGTTTAAATATGCTACAAAAATCATCTTTTCTCATTCATGCATTAAACATTTGAAGAGCCTCTCCTCATTCAACATTTATTTATTGATCAATTCCTATGTTCCAGGTATTTTTCCCAGTTGCTTGGGTCACAATGGTGAACAAAACAGACCAAGACCTCACGAAGCTTACTTAAAACGAACAAATAAAGAAGAAAATTGGGCAGTGCTATACACTGCAGGAAATTATAACACAATAATTTGATAAAGAGAGTTTGGGTAGTTCTTTTGATTGGGTGGTGAGGGAGTGACAAATTGAGATTCTGATAACAAGAAGGAACCATCAGTCCCAAAATCAAAATTAGAAGAAGAGTCTTCTAGGAAGACTGCACAGTTCATGCAAAAGTTCTAATTTCAGAGAAGGAGGGCCCAGGGTGGATGGAGCTTAAAAGGAAAGGAAGTTAGTAAGTGTTGAGGTCAGACAGGTAGACAGGGCCAGAATGGACAGAATATGGCTTCACAGAATGTGCTCTCCGGGCTGACAGCATCCAAGGCACCTGGGAACCTTTGAGAAGTGTGAATTCTCCACCCAGGCTCCAGGTCTCCTGAATCAGAAACTCTGAGGTTAGGGCCTAGCATTCTGGGCTTTAATAGGTCTGCCAGGGGACGATGGTGTGGCTCAAGTTGGAGAACCACTGGCATAGAGTTAGATAGATCAACATGGGTAATCTGAATTTTCAAGTATGGAGCCAAGGTTATTGGTAGTTTTAAGGCATGAAGAAAGGATGTGTGACATCTTTAGATTTGTGGTTTTCAAAAGCTCACTCTCTACGGCTTTGGAGAGAATGCAGTACAGGGAAGGGTAATGAGTTAGAGATACCCAGAACAGAGCCTTGGGTCACTTGACAATTACTGACTTGACATAGAAATGGGACCATCAGAAGACTAATCTGTGAGATGAGAGGAAATTAAGTTTTATGTTTGAATCTTATATTTCCCCCCAAAGCCCAAATGTTAAAGACTTGATTACCAGTCTATGGCACTGTGTGAAGTTGGTAGAATCTTTTGTGTGTGTGTGTATGTGGGGGGGGGGGGCGTGTACCAGGGATTGAACTCTGAGGCACTCGGTCACTGAGTCACATCCCCACCCCTATTTTGTATTTTTATTTAGAGACAGTGTCTCACTGAGTTGCTTAGAGCCTCACTGAGATGCTTAGCATCTCACTTTTGCTGAGGCTGGCTTTGAACTCACAAAATCCTCCTGCCTCAGCCTCCTGAGCCGCTGAGATTACAGGCATGCACCACCATGGTGCCCAGCAAAGGTGTTAGAATCTTTAGGAGGTGGGGACTAGTGGATGGAAATTGAGTCACTGGGGGCCTAACCTTAAAGGAGATAGTGGGACCCTTCCTTTCTTGCTCTTTGCTTCCTGGCCACCATGAGGTGAGCAGATTTACTTTACCATGTGCTCCCTGCCATAATGTACTGATTTGCCACAGGCCTCAAAGCAATGGAGCCAGCCAACCAGGAACTGAAACTATAAAACAAAATAAACCTTTCCTCCTTTTAAGTTGATTCTCTTAGATACTTTTTCACAGTGACAACGAATTTAACACACACACACACAAAAATGTATGGTACCATGCAATCAAGTGAACATTTAAAATAAAAAAAGTGCATCAGCTATTTTGAAAGCTGCCCATGAATCCTTAAGACAAGATCAAGAGGGAGCAGAGAGAGAAGAGGGGAGGGGAGGGGAGGGGAGGGGGGATAGTAGAGGATAGGAAAGGCAGCAGAATACAACAGACACTAGTATGGCAATATGTAAATCAATGGATGTGTAACTGATGTGATTCTGCAATCTGTATATGGGGTAAAAATGGGAGTTCATAACCCACTTGAATCAAATTGTGAAATATGATATATCAAGAACTATGTAATGTTTTGAACAGCCAACAATAAAAAATTTAAAAAAATAAATAAATAAATAAATAAAATAAAAAAATAATAAAAAAAAAGAAATTGCCAGAAAAAAAAAAAAAAAGTTACCAATGAACCATTCTGAATCATCAGTGTCTATGGTCAGAGGAATTTCCATACAGGGATAGGAAAACAAAAGAACACTTAGAATGGGTTGAAGAGAGATTGTGAGATAAGGAAGTAAAGAAAGCAAAAATAAATAACTCTTTATGTAAAGGGTAGAAAAAAAGGGAAGGAATTAGAGGGTCCTTTGGGGTTGAAGCAGGTTTGCATATTTCAGGTACTGTGTAAGATAGACAGGGTCTACTTCAGAGAGGTTTACTATACAGCAGAGAAGGCAGGCAAGATAGGAATCATCCCCAATTACATTTGTGATAGATGCATGAATAACATTTAGTGTGCATCTATGTTAGGTAAGAATAATCAAAATGCAGAAATAAATATTCACCTAGGTAATTAAAATAAAAACCAGTGGGTGGAAACTCCACCATTGTAGTACAAAGTGCTTGACTTTTTCCTGAACTATTGATAATCTTTAAGAAAAACAGAGGATTGGAACAGTTTTACTCAAGGATGGAAAAGTATTAGCTTTTAGTATGGAGGTCTCATTACTAAAGACTAATTAAGAGAAGGGGTCGGTAAAGCAGTAAAAGTGAAAATACATTTAACTTCTATTATATTCCAGAGAATAATAATTAATATTATGTAAGGTTGAGGTTTTAAAGTAACTTTATATGTTTTGTTCTTCAGATTCATAGAAAACAGAAGGTTGGATATCTACAGCAAGAGACAAGAGTCAAACAAAATATGGAAGAAATAGAAGTTTACCAGGAAGGAAATATCTATCGAACATTTATGAAACTATTACATGCCAAACTTTGTTGTAATACTTTCACAACTATTATCTCAACAATTCCCCTGTTCAACCTTGGCCATTTTCATCTCAGTGCTAACTGCATGATTATTATAGAGAAAATTACATGTAGTTTTTCTAAGGATACTTCAAAGGATTTCTTCCCCAAATAAATTAGTGATAATAAGTTATGTTTCTTTCATATATTAATTAATTAATTGGGAAACTATTATTTATAAGAATCTCAGTTGGAAGAAAGGGGTTTCCTGGTTTTTTTTTCCTCCATTGGGTGGATTTCTAAACTTTTAAGCAACTACAGAAGTAAGCTTATATAGTGGTTTCCAAATCCAGTTCTATATTTGAAGGAGAGAGGGGGAAGCTTTTTGAAAACAAATTCCCAAACCCCGACTCCAGAGATTCTGATCCTTTCATCTGATGTACACATTAGAAGTATTAGTGTTTCATAGATCCCTGGGTGATTCTGATGTGCAGCCAGTTGTGCAAAACATAACTCTAAAACAGGCATTTCTCTTATAATTTATGTTTTTATGACATGATTTGACTATAATAAGATTGAAATCAGAGAACAATATTAGCACTGTAAGGACGACTACCAGTTGGAAAGGATCACCAAGAACTAGCTATGCCCATAGAGAGAAGAAAACAATCTGTCATCCATGTGGTATAGCATAAATGCTTTGGCTCATCTATTGCAGTTACTTTGAGAGAATCTGAGTTTTGTGTTATAGTAACAATGGATATAACCAGTCATTTCCAAAGAGTGTAAAAAAGCCAGGAATAGTGTCACATTATTACAATTCTAGCAACTTGGGAAAATGAAGTCGCAGGATCTCAAGTTTGAGGCCAGTCTCATCAACTAAGTGAGACCTCAAGCAACTTAATAATACCCTGTCTCAAAATTTAAAAAATAAAAATAAAAATGGTTGGAGATGTAGCTCAGTGGTAAAGTGCCTCTGAGTCCAATACCCAGTGCCAAAAAAATAAACAAAATATAATAGTGTAAAAGATGTTCCAATCACAAGCATACCAGGGTTTAAAGAAACCATTTCACTTAAGGAAACCCAATGCTGGGTCTACTCAGTGATTTTTAGAGATTATAAGAACACACTGGCTATAGAAACATCCTGATTATTGAAAAATTTCAGGAAAAATAATGAATCCATTTCATACCATTTAAATAGTGGCTTTAGTAACACTTAAAAAAATAACACAAAATTTCCTTAAGGAATGCAGTTAATATTTAAGAGCAGAATAGATGGTACCCTCTGCTTGTGAACAGGTATCATAGTGGGTAGGCACTTATGCAAGAATGTACAGGTAAGAAGCATTAGAGCAACTACTTCTTCCCAGGAGTCTTAAATGATGGTTAAGAATTATGTTTAAAAAGTTGGGTATGGTGGCACACACCTGTAATCCCAGTGGCTTGGGAGGCTGAGGCAGGGGGATCACAAGTTTAAAGCCAACCTCAGCAACTTAGTGAGATCTAGTCTCAAAATAAAAACTAAAAAGTTCTGGGGATGTGGCTCCGTGGTTAAGCACCCCTGGGTTCAATCCTTGGTATATACACACACACACACACACACACAAAGATTTATGTTGAAAAAGTAGAAACATTTTTAAAAACACTCATTTATTACGTTTATTTGTATCTTTATCTTTGGGGCATTAAAGAGATTTCCCACTATCTTTATGTATTCTAGAGTCTCAACACTCTAGTAATTAGGAAGTTCTACTTGACTGCTTTAAATCTTTTTCTGTGTAATTCCAATTCGTTCCTAAGAGGATGCTTTTCTTGACAGAAATCCTGCCTTATAGAAAGTGCTTAGATGGGTTGATTTCCCCATAGAGACAGGTATTGACCTCTACAAGCAACTCAAGGTGCCTTCCTTCTCCTCAATCCTCATTTTACTCCTTTCCAAGAATAACTTAGTGTTTGGGGAAAAACACTTCAGCCAGTGTGGGGCAGAAGCACTGATGTGGATGAAAAAAAAAATTGGTCATTCTCCAAATTCTGGTCCTAGCTTCTGTCCCCCTGCCTCCATACAGGGAATTGAACCCAGGGCCTTATGCATGCTAGGAAAGTACACTCCACCACGGAGCGACACCCCAGCCCTGTTTATTTAGAGACAGGGTCTCACTAAGTTGCCCAGGCTGGCCTAGAATTTGTGAGTGTCTTGCTTGAGCCTCTGGAGTAGCTGGGATTATAGGCATGTATATACCATTGTGCTCAGCTCCAGGCTTTGACTAAGACAAAAAAGGAACTTTCTGTAGTTCAACTTTCTCTAAAGTTTTATATTAAGGTTTGAGAACAAACCCTGCTAACCAGAGAAACAACACAAAAGCCAGTTTATTCTTTCTTGCCCCCAATTGTGTTCCTATCATCCCAGGGGGCTGTGCTTACCTGTTTCCAGGTGACCCAGCCCAATCTCATCCTATTACTTCTATTAATAGTCTCCCCAGCTCATTGTCCCCAGCTGCAATAGAAAATAGAGTCCTGACTGAGACCTTTGTTTTGGGCCTCTGGGTCTTTCCTTCTAAAAAACACTACTCCAGGTAATCAAAGGTAGTCCAGTTGTGCTTCCCCCCTCCAACCAGCAACTTGTCTGTGAATCAATTACTGAAGAGTCTTGAGGACTTTCTACCCAGCACTTGCCTATTAATTTGCTATGACAAACCTACATCTGTCAGCTCTTCCCATGAATTAATAGGTCTGTAATTAAAATCCAACGGAGAGCCCCAAATTAATTAGGACAGGAGACAGCCATGTGAGCAGCATGGAGCACAGCTTTCTATAAAGACAAGACAAGCCTCATGTAAAACAAGGTTCTCGCAGGTCTCTGTCCGTCTCTGCATCCACTGGGCTCTGAGCTGCTTCTGTTCTGATCTGTAACCTCTTTGTGAAAGAGTCGAATAGAGGGGCCACCCACACAGTGGGCATCAATATGTTGCATTGATTGTCTGACTTGTTACTTAAAATACATTCATGGGAACCTATTTCTCTTGCTAACAGGAAAAAAAAATTGAGGGGGGGTGCAAGAATTAGAGGGATCGAATGTCTCCTTGCTCACACCTGGGTTTCCCTCTTTAGATTTCCATGCTCTGCACATGCAACCTGACCTTGTGGCCAAAAAACCATGGAAGTGGGAGAGTGCAGAGATGTCCCTAACTGGAACCCAATGTATCTGCTACTTGCTGTGAGACCTTGGGTAAGTTAACAATACTCTGTGCTTCATTGACTAAGTACATGGCAAGTCTGCAAATGTTAGATATGTTATTAATGCAGATTGGCCTATAACAGAATGATGAACAGTCATGATGTCTATTTTCACCTGCTTTCAAGAAGAGACACCTAAGGGACTCATATTAATAACTTCAATGCACTCCTAGACCTATAAGGAACAATTTCCCAAAGCAAGGTGCCATGTTTTATGTGATGTTTGGCAGTTAGCTAAACAGTTATTTATTTTTAATATGAAGAAATCAGAAATAAAATATCTTGCAGCACAGCTGTGAAAAGGAGGTATGCTAACAAATCTAAGAATTCACCCTTTTAGTGATAAAAATGTGTTTCTATCCTGAATAGCTACAAAATTGCATCTTTTTTCCCCATACTGTGGGGGAAAAATGGACAAAGTTGTGGTTTTTTTCCCCAAAATCTGAGTTATTTTAAGATTGGCAGTCAGAGGAGGGGACCATAAAACACTGTCAGAGATGACAAGGGTTGAATTAAGTTCCATGGACTGTTAAGAGCAATGTGAAGGACTCATCTCTGGCCAGGGATAACTGGACATAAAAGCATATTGATTAATAATGTAACCTTCTTTTAAATCTGTTCCCAGGCAGCCCAAAATCCTTCCCAGCACTCAGGTGAGAAATATGAAAAGGTTTTCCTGAGATCCTCAATAGAGGCAACAACTGGAATAAACGAGAATTGTCAGGGAACAATTTTCACCACACGGAGCACTAATGCCTCACTGAACAGCCCTGAAGGGCCGGAAAGGGACACACACCATGCTTACTCTTCATCAGATGCCCCCAGAGAAAATGTTTGTGCATTTTCAAGAGAAAAATGACTTTGGCTTACTCAGTGCATTCAAGGACTAGACAAAAAGTCTCAAACAAATGATTAACAGAGAAATCTCCTAACTTAGCCAATATTGCACAAGGAATATTTGATATCCAACTCTGGTTCTCAGCCTACAGGCAGGGCGATAGTTACCTCAGTTCTCAGAAACAGAAATTCATTGAGGTTACCTCTAGCAGTGGGAGATCAGCCAGAAAGCTCTGTGTAGAGATAAGAACAATAGAAATCCCATAGGAACCCAGGAATGGCCACACTGAAACTGGAAATCAGTTACAGCAGCACAACACACAATAGCTAGGTTAAGGTCCCACCCTAGATGTCCATCAATAGATGCATGGATAAAGAAACATGATATGTATACACAATTGAGTTTCCCTCAACTGGAAGATTGTAATGATGTCATTTGTGGGCACATGGATGGATCTGGAGACCATGATACTAGGTAAAATAAGCCAGACATAAAAAAAAAAAAAGAAATCAAGGGTCAAATGTTTTCTTTCATATGCAGAAGCCAGAGAGAGAAAAAAAAGGGGGGGGATCTCCTAAAAATGCAAGGGAAAAGGGCAGAGGACTAGAGGAGGGGCCGGATCAAGGCAGAGGCAAAAGGAAAGGGAAAGGGGAGGTATTGGGGAATGAAATTATATACTATGTGCATGTATAATATGTCATAATAAATCCCACCTTATGTGTAGTTATAATGCACCAATTAAAAAATAGAAAAGAGACCAATAGAGTTGAGAATGGGGACGAGGAGGAGGAAGGAAGGGAAAGGGGAAGTACCAGGAAATGAGATTGATCAAACTATGTTCTGTGCAGGTATGAATATGTCACAAGGAACCACACCATTATGTGTAATTATAATGCACCTATAAAAACCATTTTTAAAAAAACCAATAGGATTTCTTCTAGGACTGAGGTGTCAGGACTTCTGCATCATAAAATCAACATCCCTCACCAATCCTAATTCTCTCAGATACTCTAGAGTCTTAATGCTCTTCACCAACTACTCCACCCTCTATTTGGATATCATTTTTCTAACTTCTGGTTTTCCTCTACTAACCTTCTGATTCCTGTTGACTCTGGCTACAGCTGATACTACCAAGAATGGCCGTGTCTTCTATCAAGGGTCAACAATTAGTACAAAGATCTCATAGCCAATGTCTTTCTTCCAAGGCTGTTGATCACTGTGAGACTGGCTAATAAGACTTGCTCCCCTTACTTCGGGTGCCCTTTTCTGGACCCATCAGCTAACATAGCAAGGTTAAGTAACTTAGTACAGGGACTTGCAAAGTCAGCCTGCAAGCCAAATCTGGTCTGTCACCTATTTTTGTACATTTTTTCATTTACATATTGTCTATGGCTGCTTTTGTGCTTTTGTCTATGGCAGAGTTAAGTAGTTGCCAACAAAGCTTAAAACATTTACTATCTGTTCTCTTGCAGAACATATGTGTTGATCCCTGACTGAGAACACGGATCCAAGTGTTCAGATCATGGAGCTGCATTGAAAAGGGACCATGAGTGGGTTTCTCAGGTAGGGCTCAGGAGTAGGGTAGGAATTCTGAGGCTAAGGGTCTCAGGGATGCTGCATAAACACACTGGACCGAATAAACCTGCACATGTTCAAGTAAAATTAGAAGATTTTTCTTGTCCATAAAATATAAATTAATTCATTTAAAAGTGATGTTGATCCCATACTACCTCCTTAATCACTTTTTCTCCATGAATTGGAATGCACCTCTAATTCTGTTGGGGACTCCTGATCGAGTACTATGGAAGCAGTACATGATCTGAGCTGCATTCCTATTTAGCTCTGGAATGCAATTGATGTTGTTTTGTAAGGAACATGCTTGGAAATCCACATTATAACTTAGGGCTAAGACCTGCATGAATTACTCATATTTCTACCACTTCCATCCTGACCATTTTGAAGCTTATCCTGATCTTTTTATGATTAAAAGCCATTGAGGGGCTGCGGGATATAGCTCAGTTGGTAGAGTGTTTTCCTCGTATGCACAAAGCTCTGGGTTCAATGGCCAGCACCACCCCCACACATCAAAAAAAAAAAAAAAAAGCCAATGAGGAAACTGTGTATAATTTATTACTAGGCCAGACATCTGCACACACACAAAATTAACTTTGCCCTCTGGGTTATGCATTCTTCCTAACTTGATTGTGGACACTTGGAAAACAGAAATTGGATTTTTATCTTATTCATGCATGTCAGTAATTCCTAACACACTAACTGGCATGTTTGGGGTGCCTCCTTATGTGTTTGTAGAACGAAGGAGTGAATTCTGCCAAAGAAGGACTATTAACTGTAAAGGAGACTGGGCTCATATCAGTAATTACTATCACCCCACAGTGCTGGGAAAGCACTTCTAGGTCTTCCCTATAAAAGAGTGAGGTACCTTGTTTTGGGGATCCACACTTATGAAAATTCCCCTCCCCTCCCCTCTTAATCACTGCATCTTTTGTGCTCAGGTTTACATGAACAGACCTGGCTCAACTCTGTACTGCCCAGACCTCAACCCTCCCTGCTAAGTCCCTTCCCTTTCCATGATACTATGTCCAAATATTTGTTCACCACTTAGACTGGACCGTAATTATCTGAATACTAAATAGTTTCCTTCATATGATGAAATCCACATGACAGTGCCTGTGTGTGATAAAATTCACTGTGTGACAAATGAAGGAAGGAATATGTGATCCAATAAGAATTATGAATGACAAGGCTCTATCCCCTTTCATCTCCCTGAACATCTATGCTGCCTGATCATAACACCCTTTCTCGCTAGGCCCACCTTCAACCTCATGCCTTTTTAATGACTTAGCCTCTCCAGGGAGTCTTTGTCTTCTTTTTTTTTTTCTTTTTGAGAGAGAGAGAAAAAGAGAGAGAGAGAGAGAGAGAGAGAGGAGAGAATTTTTCAATATTTATTTTTTAGTTCTCGGCGGACGAAACATCTTTATTTTATTTTTATGTGGTCCTGAGGATCCAACCCTGCGCCTCGCGCATTCCAGGCGAGCGCGCTACTGCTTGAGCCACATCCCAGCCCCTCCAGGGAGTCTTTAACTACATTTGCAAGTTTGGACAACTGTAGGGTTGCATTTGTTATCCAGAGATTCAAATCCCAGACATGATCTTTATAGCGTCTCTACCTTCAACCTTCTAATTCCTGATACATGTCATCCATCCCCAACAACTAGCTCTTTCTCCTAGACACCCTTCTGCCACTTTTCACTACGAATGTGAGACCCCCCAGGAAGGAAAAACAGTGAGCATCTAACCTTCAGCAAGAAAACACCCTGAAAAACACACTGGCTGGGTTCCTCCAAGCCACCTCCCTTAACCAGTGGCTGTGCCAGAATGTAGCTGTCCAGCTAGGCTTTAGGGAGAATTTTGATAAGTTAAACAAGACTGCCCTCTCATGGTTAAAAAAATTACCTGCATAAAATAAAATGCTGTTCTCCATGCAAGAGAAACCCAGGGCATCCTATTGAAAATTTGAGTCATACTTATGTCTTTTTAAAAGCAGATAATTTATAGTACATTGCAGTCAAATCTTTAAAGATACAATGCATATTGAATAATGAATACCATGAAATTTTAGTGAAAAAGTACATTTGCAATTTAAACACTTGCTCTAGATTGAATTATAGTCATCATTGATTCATTTTGGTACCAGAATTTAAGGGCAGATGAAATAATTTTTAATATGTGGAATTGCTATCATAAGTGACTGATTTTAGAGTTTAGTTGGCTTACACAGCAATAACACTGTATCGATTCGTAAATTCACTGAGCAAAAATCCCACTAGAGAATCTTGGCAATTCTAAAATGCACTCCCTGCTCCCCATGTTTTTCATATTCCAGTGCATCTGACCACCTGGTGGGGTGCTATAGCCTCTGCTAGCCAGGCAGCAGTAGAGATGTTCATATAGTTGTCATCGCCTGAACATGTGCAAAAATCTGCTTCTACTGGTGGCCTACAGGACCACAACCCCTTGATGTTACAGTCAGCAATCTATATATTCAAGGACCACTGTGAGAAGAAAAATGAGTCCTATTTCTGGTAAGATCAAGAAAGTCCCACCATCAAAACTTGCAATGGATCTCAATGACTTCAAATAAAATGCAGTACCGGGGAACAACAGTAGAGGGTGCCAAAGAAATGCTGCACTACCAGCACTGGCGATGGCTCAAAAGTGACATGGCTTGGAAAAAGACACATTGATGACCCTGAGCTAAGATGTAAATCCAGAGCATTGGATTCTGTAGGGGATGAAGAAACACTTTTGCTCATTTACTTTGCCTATATATTCCTCTCATACATGCACAGGAGTTACCTATGAAAAATAAACCGGTATCCAATAAATCTCAATGTGCTATTTAAATAAATATAAAATAAAACCCCCAAGTGATAAGTAGTATCTCATAGTTTTACTGGAAGCTTTTTCTTTCTCTGAGTAGTCCCTAAAATAAAGGGGCAACTTGAAATACAATGAGTTTAACTCACTGAACTACAGAATGTCCGAGGCAGGGCTGTAGTCACTGAGTGAAGAGGAACAAAACAGACCTTTCTCTGCCTCCACGGGGCCAGATGAGGGGCAAACACCTATAAACATCACCAATGAATAAAGAAATGAGACCATTTCCAATAGTAGTAAACACCATGAAGATAGTGAAGCAGAGTAAGAGGATAAAGAGAGATGAGGAAGGAAGGGAGGCTTTAAATCAGCTCCACAGGGAGAATTAGGAGAAATCCAGGAGAGAGAACATCACATCAGAGAAGATCAGAGAAGACATGCACCAAGAAGCAGGCCAGCTGGGACAAATGCTGTAGGAGGGGCAGGAAGGTGCAGCAAGAGGACTGTCCTTGTTATTGGTTGACAAGAGGATTATTATTATTTTTTTTAAATGCTACAGCTGCGCTGAAGTGGTAGTGAAGACTGAATGGGAGGTGTGTGTGTGTGAGAGCAAGTGACACCACTTAAGGTAAATTTGCTTTCAGGGACTGAGAGAAGCAACAGGAAGGACTGTACCTTCAGGACAATGTATGCTCTGTGGCTCGAGGGGCCAATGTTAAGTCTTGTGAATACGCAGCAGGCAAATAAATAAATTCAAAACCATTTCTGAGTATAACCTGTGTTATAAAAGGATATAACCAAGATGATGAGATCAAGTAGGGACTAGGAGGCTATTTTAGGCTTTAGGCTTTGGGCATTAGTCTAAAGCCTCTTGAGCACCAGTTATATGTCAGGCATTTATTAGAAACATTCAAATGTTATTTAATATTGGGACCTACTTTTTTAAGATGTGTGGAATTAGCTCTGTTGTTGAAAAGGAACTGGGGTTCTGAAAGAATGGTTTGCCTGTCAGTGGTCAGGTAGTAAATGACAGTGTGGGGATTGATCTCTATTTCCCTTACTGTCTGCGTGCTCTTTCAGAGATTTTCTGCAGAACAGCCACACAAGCAGCATCCCTCTGGGCCAGCCCTTGCCCGCTCCACAAAATCTCAGCTCAGAATCTCTCAGGTTTTTCAGAGTCCCATTTCCACAGATGTTTTCAAAGTAAACTGATTAACCCATTACATATTATTCACAACATGCTAAAAGGAATTAACATGTGACTGGTAAAATATTAGCTAGGTCCTTCTTTTTCCAGAGCACCTGCATCTTGAAAGAGTGGCTTTTAGGAAGATGTTGCTCAAAAGCCATTTTTAATGGAAGTTTCAGGCCACCTGGTTGACTGGAAAGAGAAGACGATCATGATAACTAGTTAGTATTTACCGAACCCTTATTATGTGCTGAGAACCAATCTAAGTGCCATGCATAATCTCATATTTTTCAAAGCAACCCATGAAATTGCAATTATTTTCATCCCTCCAAGAGCTGCGATTTGAACCTCGTTAATCTGACTTGCCACCTGGAGCTAGAATTCCAAAGGAACACACAAATTAAACGACAAACCCCAAATGAGTTAAGTGTGAACTGGTCATACAGTGAAACCCACAGAAAGCTAGTTGGCTTCGGTTATGAAAATATTGATTTTTTTTAGTTTATTTTTCCAGATAAACATTGGTTCTAAGCTTCAGAGGAACCTTCTGAGATGACAAATTCAAGCAACAGGTGTCCTTTTGTTCCAGATCTCAATGGAGGTTCTTAATTGTAAGGATCCTGAGGGAAGCCCATGAGACATTCTTGCAGGTTTCAAGTTTAAAGATGGCTAAAGGATGAAGTTTTAAAATCAATCAACCAACTTCTACTTGGGTGAAACAGCCAAACTTCAAGAAAGAGAGTTATAGCTTTCAATTCATAGAAAACTTTCAAAGAGTATGTGAATAATTTAACCTATACAAGAGTGTACATAGTAAATAAGAACTATTTTAACAACCATGAAAATAGCCTTAGTAGGTTTTTATGGGTTTATCATTAATTTATGAAGAGGCAGAGATTATAATTGTTTTGTTGTTGTTGTAGATTTTTTTAAATGGTTGACAATGATTCACATTCTCTTAGGAACTGTATGTAATACAGTCAGCCTACCCACATAACTATACACAATTGTGTATCAGAAACTTCAGCGCAGCCAAAGCTGAACCTGAAAAAACAAAATTTCAACTTGCAGATCTGTTTGCTTGTAAGGACTTTAACTATAAAGTCTACCAAATTAACGACTTATTTTTTAACCTGTTTTAAAAGTTAGTAATCTTTTGCCCAGTTATTCTAGATTAGTAAGCAATAATAAAGGCCTCAGTTTGTTACAACTAAAAATTGAGACTATACAGGGGCTGGGGATGTAGCTCAAGCCGTAGCGTGCTCGCCTGGCATTCGCGGGGCGCTGGGTTCAATCCTCAGCACCACATTAAAAAAAAAAAAAGATGTTATGTCCACCAAAAACTAAAAAATAAATATTAAAAAATTCTCTCTCTCTCTAAAAAAAAAAAATTGAGACTATACAAAATCATCCAGAATCAGTTAATTTCTAAAATTGGAATGCAATGTACGGGATGAAAGTTGATTAAGACTTAGGTACTCCTTCAGGAAATCTTCATCAATAATGGTTTTGGAGCACTAATAGAGAAAGATTAAAAGTTATCATTGGTTCCTATCATCCACAGTGTTTTGGTAACCTGGTTAAAGAAGAATAAAGTAAAGGTAATTATTTCATATCATACATTTAAAAAAAAAAAAACAGACTTACTTCTGTTTGGCACTGCTGTGTCAGCAGCACTGGGCTCAAAGCCACAGATACCCCAGGGTCAGCAACAAAACCCTTGCTCTGGGGGTTTTGTCATGCAATGAAAAGGATCTAAGCTTTGGAATGAGAAAAAAACAAATCCACCTCCCCATTCTGAATGACCTTAGGCAAGTCAATTAGTAAAATAAGAATAATGATTCTAAGATTATTATGAGTTTTATTGGAGATACCAAAGTGAACGGAGTTTGAAGTAAAAAGTCTACAAGAGTTAACTCCTTTGCCCCTCGCTGTGCTTTCTTCCCTCTCATCTTGGGTCTCTTGAGTTCATAGAAAGGGAAGAAAACAGTCCTGGAGGTGGAGGTATGAAGGGAAAGGAACCCTTTTATGTAAGACTAATGGAGGATTTTTTTTCCCCAAGAGTTCTTACTTTTGGGAAAGGCTGTTCTTTAAACTAAATTTCCATAAATCAGGAGGTGCAAAGATTTAGTACATTTAAAAATAAATGAATTCTGAAAAAACTAAATAAACATCATTTTTATTTAAAAAAATGAAAATACAATCAATATATCTATTTATGACTTTCAAAAATAATGGGCAATATGTTTTGTGCAAAAGAAAGTCAATTTTAGGGAGAAATAATGTCTTTATTTATTTTGTGTTTTTGTTTTTGCTTTTCCCCCATAAATGTCAGTATTTTAATTCACTATAGATTCAAACATTTTAATTGTCATTGTCTTAAGTCAGACTTGACATTTTTTAACTCAAAACAATTCTTGATTTCAAAATTACTTTCACCATTTTTATAGTTTGATAAGGTTTGTAATTTAAGCAGGGCATAAATTTTGGTTTTACAGGTGAGACTCAAGCAAAAATACAGGTCACTGAAAACCTAGGTTCAAATTCTTACCTTCATCGTATAATAATTGAGAATCTGGAGACAGATTCCCTCCCCACACCTGCGCCCCTCCACTCCAGCTGTACAAGGTGCAAAGTCACACCAGTAGTGTAACCATACCTGTATACAGGGTAATAGGGTCTGTCTCATTCTACTGTCCTTCCCATCCCCCAGCCCCACCGCTTGCCTCACTCCCCTCTGCACAATCCAAAGTTCCTTCCTTCTTCCCTCCTCCTCCCCCACTATGGCTCAGCATTCCCTTATTAGAGAAAAGATTTGGTCTTTGGAAAAATAACGTTTTTAGATTTAGGAGGACTTGACAATGGTCAGGAAAACCTGAACTTTCATCCAATTTTATCCCCAAATAGTATTCAGACTTAGGATATTTAAGAACTGCTGTATTGAGCCTTGTCCACCCAGGGGGTGATAAAAAAGGCAGGGAGAGAAAAGAGAGGTAAAGCACAATCCCAGCACTGACTGAAATGAAAGTCAGAGATAACTTCAAAATTTCCTATTTGGAAAATTATGGTACCCTTCGTTCGTCTGGAGATGCTTAAAAATCTTGATGCCCTCGACATATTTAAGATGAGTTAAATCAGAATTTCTGAGGTGGGACCCAGGCATCATTACTCTTTATAGCCACCCGGCATTCTCAGCACATTAAGCTGGAGAATAACTACCAGAGTGAAAACAAGAAAACCCAGCAGGATATTGACATGACCAAGGAAGGGGAGAGTATAATCCTAGTCACACGGGGAGTTTAAGTTTCCAACAGAGCATCCAGGAGGAAATTAAAGACTGGATCTCAGGAAGGACAGAGCAGGATTTTGGAGTTATTCCTGAACTCAGTGAATACCCCTTCAGGTCTGTTAAGTACCAGGATCTGCAGTCTAAGGAACAGGTTTCTGGTTTCGGTGAGGGACTTATATCTGGTGGAAGGGAACAGATTTCTCAGCAACTGAGAAGTAGAAAGTGATGTAGCCTTTAAGATGGAATCTGTATCTGGGTCAGGAAAGAAGGGTTCAATGCTCTTGAGAGTGACCAGAAAAGGCTTCATAAAGAAGGGACAAGGAGGTGTGCAAGTTCCAAGCCAGCCTCAGCAACTTAGTGAGAGTCTCTCTCAAAATAAAAATAAGGGCTTGGTGATGTGGCTAAGTGGGAAAGCACCTGGGGGTTCACTCACCAGTACAAAAGAAGAGGAAGAAGAAGGGACAGGGAGAGGGTAGGCTGTGGGGAATAGAGAAAGGAAAGGGAGGCTGTAGGAGCTTATGAAGCTTGCTTAGATACAGCAGACCAGAGAAGAAAATGGAACCAGGTGAAGATCTTTGAGAGCTAGCAGAGAAAAAGGCAGGTAGGCTAGAGAAGTGCCTGCAGGTAAGGAGGCGCTCAGCACAGTAGCCCAGGGAAGTCAAGGAGGATAAGGATGGCCGTGAGAGTTGATGATCACATAACCAGAGAAGTCAGTTTCCAAATGGGACAGCTGGGGGAGAGACACTGGATACCATTTGGAATTGGACCCTTCTAAAAAGTAAAGGATAACTGGAAGGCTAGAGAAAAGACTGTGGGTAGAGTTTGGGGAGCACCTTTAAGCCCTGAAACAGAGAATCCGGAGGAGGTGCCCTATAGTAGGAAAGTGGCCTCAAGCTATTTGCATTGCATTCTCCTAGTGTGGAGCTGGATGGTCTTGGGTCAAGTCACTTCCCCTTCCTCTGGGTGTCACTATTTCATCTGCAAAATTATAAAAATAGACACTTATCAGGTTTCTAAAGTCACATACTGCTCTAATCTAAGCATTTTTGTGGTTAAAAACAGCATCAAGTGAGAGGACAAAAATTACTCTCAGCTGCATAAATCATGACGGTGAGTCATCTTTGCCTTCTACACATGTGCACTCTCCATGTCTGGTCACCTCACTCTAAGGGCACCACCCACTACGGCCCACTTTTCTCAAAGTGAGTGTTGGTGAAAGGTACCCTCTATCATTTAGGGATGCAAAAGGTGGTGTAGCACAGTTATTAAAGCCACACGTTCTGAAATCAGACAGTCCTTCGCTAGGAGTGTGACTTTGTGAAAAATCACCCACTTTAATTTTTCTAATCTGTAAAATAAAGTAGCAATGGTTCTAATCTCATGAAGTTATTAGGGGATTACGTGAAAGAATGCATATAATGTATTTAGAACACACCTAGCTTGTCCTAGCAAAGAAAACATTAATGTTCTTAAAAAAGTGCATAAAAAAGCAAGACCCTGTGCCAGAAAAGTATATGACTTCCCTGTTGTTATATTCTTGGAGAGTTCTTCCTTTGAATCAAACAGATCATTTTTGAATAGTAAAATGTCACACTCGATGTTTTAGTCAGCTTTTTCGCTGCTGTGACTCAAAGACCTAACCAGAACAATTGCAGAGGAGGAAAAGTTATTTGAGGGCTCACAGTTTCAGAGGTCTTTCAGAGGCTGGCTCCATTCCTCACAGCTGGAGGTGAGGCAGAACATCATGGCAGAAGAGTGTGGCAGAGGGAAGGCACTCACATGATGATCAGAAAGCAGAGAGAGCCACACCCAATTCCATCCTCCACAGCCACAGTCTACCACTTCAGTTACTACTTGGTTAATCCCTATCAGGGAATTAATCACTGATGGGTTAAGACTTTCCCAACCCAATCATTTCTCCTCTGAACCTTGTTGCAGTGTTTCCCAGTGAGCTTCTGGGAGACACCTCACATCCAAAACCATAACACTCAATAAACAAATTCAACTAATTGTAGTAATATAAGCTCCAGAGTCAGACCACCATGATTCAGACTCTAGCCAAGCTAATGATTGGCTTTATCTTCCTGAATTTCAGACTGTGCATTTTGTAAACATAAGGTTAATACTACCCAACTACCACGACTGTAAAGACTAATTTAAGACAGATTCTCAGTTTCAGGCACTAAGCACATTTTAAGTGTTGTTTGTTTCTACCTAGTATTGTGACTTACACACAAATAAATGCTTAGTAAGTATTCTTGGAACTGAAATTGTGGTAAGATTCTGCTCTGGGAATCCAGGCATTTTACTAGTGTTTTTCTCTAGGATTCTGCTCCTTCTCTGAACTCAACTCATCTGTGAAATCTATTCTTGGTTCCCAGACCACATTAACATTGACTGGGTTGATTTTTCAACCCAGTCCATATTAATAATCGACTGGGTTGATTTCCACCCCTCAGGAGGAGGGGGATCACGGACAGAGTGGCAGAGAACAGAAAGAGATAAGGTCAGGTACCACAACACCCTGGAGGGCACAGGGAGAGAGGAAAGTGTCTGCCCAGAAATAGCTGAGGTAGAACACAGACAGTACTCATCTACCTAGGTTCTGTTCACCTAGCCATCATGTCCAGAATTCCCTCCTTGCTGCTGTTGTCTTCTGTCCTGGGTGCTTTGATCCTGCCATTTAAGGAAATCAAACAAAGGGGAAAACACACACACACACACACACACACATAAAACAAACCTTCCACATAGAAGTAGCAGTGTTAGGTACAAAGTCTATGTGGATGTTCAGTTCCTTCCTAATTCTCATTCCTTCATGGAAAGGCAATGACACCAACACATGGCTAACCTAAAATTGACTTTCTCTTTTAAGATTTGATTGTAGGCTGCAGAGAAGGCAAAATATTTTGCTAGAGGCTATAACATGAAATACAGAGTAGGCTGGTGATGTCACAAGAGAGGTCTTCAACAGTGTCAGCAGAGACTTGCAGTGATGATTAAAGTTGATAAATGGCACCATGTGAAATAGCTAGTTACCCCATATGAGCAGGTGGAGAATATTAGTTATAGGTAGGTCAGAGCTCATTATGAGAAATACCAGCACAAGAAAGAATGCTTCATTCTAGATTTTGGAGTCTCAGGTATTTACTCACTTATGTCAAGAAAAAATGGAAACAATAGAATTAGAGATCTATGAAAAATGTTAGCCTCTTGGCAGCGCCTAGCAATTGGTTTTGAGCTCTATATTAAAATATGTCAGACCAAGTCCCACAGCTCT